>NW_015649134.1:913891-917608 GCF_001515625.1 Sinocyclocheilus rhinocerous | reverse complement strand
CTGGGGCGTTAGGACCCACACAGACCACAGGGTGAGCACCCCCTGCTGGCCTCACTAACACCTCTTCCAGCAGCAACCTAGTTTTCCCAGGAGGTCTCCCATCCAGGTACTGACCAGGCTCAACCCTGCTTAGCTTCAGTGGGCAACCAGTCATGGGCTGCAGGGTGATATGGCTGTGGCGAAAAATGTTGGTAAACATGATATGATATATGATATGGCCCCCTTAAAATACAATCTACCTTCAAAGATGAACATGCAATTGTTTATTTCTGAGAAAGACACACAGAGAACTAATGCAGCACACTAAACCGCTACAGCCCTGAAAGACAGCGGAGACCAGGACAACTAGATGAGCCCCAGATACAGATCCACTGTAAAGACCTTGTCTCAGACGACCACCGGGACAAGACCACAGGAACCAGATGATTCCTCTGCACAATGTGACTTTGCTGCAGCCTGAAATTGAGACATGAAAATCATGGATCAAACCACTGATTATTCTAATGAATGGTGAAATTATTCTGACTTACTGCATGAAGAGTATTGTATGATCAAGTTCTCTCACCTTCTCAATAGACTTCTTGTTGTTCACTGAGTAGACTATACATATAACATTGGCCTAAAAAGGAATGCAAAAATAAATTTCTCTGAGGAAATCAAAATATGTATGTGTGTGTGTGTGTGTGTGTGTGTGTGCATTACATTTTGTGTATCAATCTTAGCTTTTATATCTCTTGATACAGCTGTTCATCTGTCTGTTCAGCTTCTGTGTATAAAAACACAGTTATGTCCTTATGTTTTTGTGAATTTTGAATAAATATTGTGTATTTAAAAAAAGGCAGATATTTTAAATTAAGTGTCATACATAGAACTATAATAAGTAACCACTATAATTGATTTTCTTGTTTAATACCCGAGTAGTCCACTATATGAGTGGGGACTCTCTATGGTGTGACATCTGCTGGTATAGTAATCTCCTCAGCTCTGTAAGGAACCTATTATGACAAAAACATCCATTTTGACAATAAACAGGCACTGTTGCAAATAATAAAGTCAGCTGATAACAATAATTATTACAGAGATTGTAATATTAATAATAATAATACATACCACAGTCGGGAACTCCTCACTGACTAGTGTCATGATCAGGGACGTCTTCCCCACTTTGGCTGTTTACACAGGCAAATATAAGAGCATTAACGGATTCCTTATCTCCACACATCAATCTGATCAACCTTGAAATCCTTAATATAATCTAGACACGAGAATTTCTCAAGCAATTTGAATTTATATTTTAGTGGGAAAGAGCTTTTATAGTCAAGTCAAGTCAAGTCATCTTTATTTATATAGCGCTTAAGGAATTGGGATAAATCAGGAAGATTACTTACAAAGCAGTCTTTTGTGGTAGAAGTGATGGTTCTACCATACTTGTAACAAGGATTAGAATTTACAGTTTTAGCTATATGAAGTTTGCACAAGACTAAATAATGATCTGAGATATCATCGCTTGGCTGCATAATTTCAACACCATCAACATCAATTCCATGTGACAGTATTAAATCTAGAGTATGATTTTGACAATGAGTAGGTCCTGAGACGTGTTGTCTAACCCCAATAGAGTTCAGAATGTCTATGAATGCTGATCCCAATGCATCTTTTTCATTATCAACATGGATATTAAAATCACCAACAATTAAAACTTTATCTGCGGCCAGCACTAACTCGGATATAAATTCAGCACATTCTTTAATAAAGTCTGTATGGTGCCCTGGTGGCCTGTATACAATAGCCAGTACAAACGACACAGGGGATTTATCATTAACACTTGTTTCTCTGGACAATGTTATATGAAGCACCATTACTTCAAACGAGTTATACTTGAAGCCCGCCTTCTGAGAAATACTGAAAACATTGTTATAAATTGAAGCAATATGGTAGCCTGGTAGCCTAAAATATGTTTTAGGCTACCAGGTCTAAAGTGAAGCCCTCTTATGGTCATAAAACATAGAAATGTAGTTTGAGTGATGAATGGAGCTTAAGCGTAGTTCAGGCAGACCAAGGTGTGACAGCCAGCATCAGCTGATTGTAACTCCTTCCACTACAATTAGGCTAAATAAGATATATAAATTCATCCGTACTCACACTTGCCTTAGTCTGTTGCACAGACATGCACTTATACCCTCCTTCATCCCCAACTCCTCCTTATACAGGCACATGATTTAGCGTCTTGTCCATGGAAATCATCTATCAGCCAATCATTGCTTAATCTTGTCCAATCTTATTTACAGACCTGTATCACTTCTGCGTGGAATTTTTTATCTGTTGCATTATTTGCATATAAAAATTTCTGGTAATTGCATGGCTTTTGGGGTTTCAATCCTCAGTGACGGTTGCTTGTGGACAGCTCAGAATCTGAAACCTTCAGAGCAAAACCTGCCGACAAAATAATGTTCAGGATCTCTACAATAATCTTAATCAAATAGAGTGGTCCTGGCTGAAATATGTGTATGTCTTTGCAGAGCATAGATAGGCAAATACATTTGGGTTTGGAAAACTGTAATATTTACCAAGCCCTTTGCATAAAAAAATAATAATAATTTTTGTTTGTCTATAATTGTTTGTCACAGAAGAACCTCCTCTTCCTTTTTTGCACAGGTCTTTTTGGACCACAACAGGACTTCGTAAATATTTCAAGACCCTCAAGTTATTTCAATGATTTACACATTGTAATTTGCAAATGCTGCCTGCCTAGACAGCATTCTGTAAAGCTAATGAACTGGCTTCCAAGGCAGCATTCCCAAAAGATACTGAGCTGCCTGCTTAGACAACATTCTCTGCAGGGGCGGATCTACCAGGGTGGCAGGGGGTGGCAGTTAAGAAAAAGCTGTGCCACCCCACCTGCCACCCCAGAATTATAACAGAATAAAATATAAATGTAAGCAGTGTTTCATGTGCTGCTTTTCAGCCGCGGCGATGACAGAGTAAGGCAAAATAATGGCAAAAACACGTATTTTAATAAACTGTGCACTAGGCCTGTCGCAATAAAATTTTATTTGTAACCATTTTTTATGTGTACTGCATTTTTGCAGAACTGAGAAATTACTGCCTAGAGATATAGCTAGTCTTGTGTCAGGAGACCAAGAAACTGCTATACTGTAATGTATAGTATACTGTAATTAAATTTGGCCAAATGTGCAGAGAATGCTAAATGTACTTTTTTGTTACTGTACTGTATTGTGGTGCATGCCAAGTTCATACAATTCTTTGGCATTTGAACTTTTCTAGTGCTTTTCATCTACTGCAATATTACTTTATAGTAGTAAAATGAAAATTATTTTTTCCCCAAAAGTTAATTGCTGAATTATGCATCTGTATCTGTAATTTAATTTATGTATACTGTAATAGACATTGAGCTGCAAAAAATAATTCCTGAATCCTAGTAAGAGTTTTTTGTTACAGTGTTATTGATCTCAGTGTTCCCTGGGCAGGAAAGTAATCTGTGTATTTTAATTGTAAGCATTTACAGTTTTTTTCAACTGCTTACACACTAAATCTTTACTAATCTTCACACAATTTCTGAAAGCTGACACTCTGAAACACCAGAACCACACACCAAATCTGCAAAACCATACACTAATTCCCAGTCTTTGACTCAGTTTTCAATTTCATAAAACACTTTTTGCAAAACACAACACTCAATTCTCTATTTAACACACA
>NW_015649134.1:908434-913878 GCF_001515625.1 Sinocyclocheilus rhinocerous | reverse complement strand
AACTAGATTGAAAAGTTTGAAAGACAAATTTATGCTGGCTTGTCTTAAAGTCTTGTTTTAAAAACGTAAATGGTTTGGTCGGTTAGCGTTACCACCCCTCATAGATCCCATGCCACCCCTTTGCCACCCTAAAAATTATTTTCTAGATCCGCCCCTGATTCTCTGCAGTGAGCGCTCTACCTAGACAGTATTATTGGGCAGTGGGCACCACACACAAACTGAACCAAACAGTCGGATGACTCGAATCGCGCATGGAAAGATGGCCAAAACCGTTGACTACATACTGAAGGAAGTTCACTATCCCTCTCATCATATTGTCATAAATAAACCTAACAAAACATCCATATCAATGTTATGAATCAATGCGCTGTCATTTCAAGAAGGGCAGGTTATTATGACATCTGAAACTGCAGTGGCAATGCGGAAACCTTGTCATCAGACATAGAGATTTTATTTAATGTTACAATGCAACCACTTCAGACATTTGCTTCGTATATGAGCTAAATTTTTCAGTGGACACTTGTAAATGTTTAATTAATTTTAAGGTTCAGTTATCTTAAGGTTATGGTTTCGTAACACTTAAAGGAAACCATGTAATCAATAAGAGACTTACGTTCTCCAACCAACAGAATCCTCACGTCTTTTCACATATTTCCCACTTGTGAAGTCAAACTGAACCTATTATAATCATCAGGATTTTACACACGTCCACAGCAATGCACATATCAACCTCGACACCAAGTAAGCTTGACATTATGAACAATTAAAACTGATTAGAAGGTTTTCTTTAAAATCATGGGATACGATGATATAAGATATAAGATGATATAAGCATCGGCATCTATTGGTACTGATGCAGTCTAAAGGGATGGAGACACTCAGCAGCTGTTAACTGATGTAGCCTAGTGTTACACACACGACCTCCAACATGTCTACGGGTCTCACTGAGGGACAAACTATGCAAAACTCAAAAGAAAACGCAAGATTCTTCAGTTTTAAATTAGTATAAAGTTGTTATTTGAAAATCACCATTTACAAATGCTATCAAGACACAAAAAAAAAAACATTACATAATCTTCTGTACCATTAAGATTACAGTATATTACAGCAATCCGCAGAACAATTCTACATTCATTTATACATGTATACTTTAACTTTTATCTAAAGTGCCCAAAATACAATGAACAAAAAAGAAAACATCATAAAGGAGCCAACAATATTAGCTGTATTGCAATCTAAAATTGTAGAAATAAACAGGATAGCAAAAAAGGGACATTCTTTAGTTCTAGAATAATTATGGATGTGTGGTTAAATGGTTAAATACCAGAAAGCCAAATGAGATTACACAGATATGTAATTAACAAAATAAAAATAAAATACAAGATTCCTTTATATAGTAATAGTAATAGAATATATATTCTGTAAACAAAATGGCGTGTATAAAGGATAAAGTGTAAATGCTACAGATCTCTGTTATCCTGAACTCAATGTCTAGGAAAGGTTAAGGCATTGTGTGACAGTCCATAAAGCCAGAAGACAGGTATGAAAGGGCCAGAGGAATCCACCTGGAAACTGTGTAATTCAAGCAGGCTATCACGCAGACTCTGAAAGGACAACTGTCCTTTTGGCATGTCCAGAATGACTCTGATCCCATTAGGGATGCTATGCTTAACAGAAGTTTTTATATTATTGTGCCAAGCACTCAGTTGCCCACTGCTCCACTCCAAACACCAAGATGAAGGAGTTCTTCCCAACCTCTCGTTACGCTTCAGACTGGGATTTGCCACACCAACAGCCCATCCAGTGCTGAATGTGGTGTCCACGTCCCAGTAAACCCACCCTCCTCTGAATTCCTGCTCCGCCATCCACTGACAGGCATCAAAACGCCCGTGTGATGTTCTTGCTTGGTTCCCCGGTTGTGTTTCTACTCTGCGGCTCTCTGTGTGAAAAACCAGCCGCTTGTTTCCCAGCTGGGGAGAAAAAGAAAGCTCAACGAACTCTGCATGAAGACCAGCTGGGAGGGAGAGAAAGACATTTAAGTTAACATGAATAGCACCAAAGACACATTTTTAGCTCAAGCTTGCATAAAAATCAATGTTAGCATAAAAACATAACCCTCAGCACTGTCTCTGTTGCGCTGCTGTGCTCCTGCACTGGGAGTGAGATGAGCATCCTCAAACAGAGATTCTGAATTTTCTGGAGCCTCCTCTACAAACTCCTGTGAACTCTCCTGAGAAAGATTACGTTTTTAACAATCAGCTCCTTTCCATGAGTAATGACTAAATATATTTCTCAGAATTCTTACTTAAATTTTATTAAGATCCTTGAATCACTAGTGAATACATATACTTGTTGGGGTGATTTGATGAAAAAAAAATGGTTCCCAAACCTCTCATATAGGCATCTCATAAGAACATTATTGGATCTCATTAACTTCCCATGTGTACACATATTTGCTTTGAAATTATCTGCACTGTATAAAGCGCTATATAAATAAAGGTGACCTGACATATAATTTATCATGAATCATTAAAATGTTTGCACTAACATTCAACAGTTTGGGGTGTTGTAAGATTTAAAAAAATATTTTTTGAAAGTCTCCTATGCTCAGCAAGGCTACATTTATTTGATCAAAAAAACAGTAAACAGTAATATTGTGAAATATTACAATTCACAGTAAATCATTTTTATTTCATTAGATTTTAAAATATAATGTATTGATGTGAATTTAATTATTTTGCAATCATTACTCCAGTCTTCATGATATTTCAGAAATAATTCTAATATGCTGAGTTAGATTTCTAATTATTATCAATGTTAAAGATAGTGCTGTTTCATATTTTTGAACAGCATTTCTTTTAAATCTTTGAAATGTTATAAATGTCTATACTGTCATTTTTAATGTGTCATTGCTGAATAAAAAATAATTAGTGAATGGAATTGCACGTTAATATTTTCATAAACTGGATAAATAAGTGGCCCTACAATAAGCATAAAAACTGATCATGTCTAGTATTTGCCCAATTAAATGTCACATTCTTTGTTTAGCTGATCAAAGGACATTTGAGGTGCTTTCTGCATGTCAATCATTTAGCACTGTCATAGTGCATAAGCCAGAATCTGAGGGCTTTAAAGTAACTTTTTTTGTTGTTGTTGTTAAGTTTTTAGCTATTTGGGAGGATGTGAAATGTTTTAGTCCTTTAACAATAACAACTTAAAGTGACTACAAAAGAAGCAAGACGTATGTAAACATCAGTAAAGCTTTCAATGAAGGAAGCTGAGAGCAATAAAGTGCATTTAAACAGATGCCGATCATTCTTGTGGGTTGTGGATAGGGGCGTGGCTTTTTTGGTGGCGGATGTTCTACAATGGCTAACATCACAAACAGCACCTAATTATTTAATAAATGTATTTATGGTTATTTAGTGTTTTCCCAGACAGAGAACTGTACACATACATACAAACACATTTTTTGTGGACCTTGCTCAGAGTCATAATAGTATTGTTATAAGTCATCAGATACCAAAAATGCTGTACCTCTTCAGACTGAGAAGGTAGATCCCCTGATGTCAGACTAAAACTTCTGCCAGCATAACAACTTGAAGCATCACTGTCTAAAGACGAACTGGAAACATCCATCTGAACAATCGAGGAATCATAAATGCCAACCTGAGTGTGGTTCAAAATTATCATTATTTCTTAAGATATTTTTTTTTCACATAGTGCATGTGCAAATTTAAAAGTATTAATAATTAAACTTATTACCTCACATGTGCAAATGTAAACGTATTAAGAATTAAACTTATTGGGCTACCTCAGAAGCCTGGTTTGAACTTAGCTCAGCTGAAAGTGTATCTTCCGTCTTTTTGATCTCAGCTTTTAACCAATCCAGACGTTTCATTAAAATATCCTAAAGAGCAAGCAGTCGCAATAAAAGTTAGAAAGTTAGGAAAAGCTCAAAGTTGTCTTTTCAATCAACTACCTACCCCCTTGTTCATTATTATATTGTATTATTAAGCTGTTTGATAAGTCCATGAACTTGCCACTTTTGAAACAGTTGTCCGAGCGTGTTGCGTTTGATCTGCTTGATCTGTTTCTGCCAGAATTTGCTCCCATTTCTCGCGACCACCAAGGTCCTGTAATTCCAGTATGTCACACAGAGTGAAATTTATCTCTAGTTTACTACTGCTTACATCTGCCCGGCAATGTGGACAATCTCTCCTTGCGCTGCTCTTTGCCCAACATGCATTGATGCACTTCTGACAATAGTTATGCCCACAAACTAGTGTAACCGGCTTTGTGAAAATCTCCATACATATCGAGCATTTAAGGTTATTTGCGACAAACTTCACAATATCCTCATATAATAGCGACATCATGTCAAGACGGGTTTTTCGGAATCGAAACTGAAAGTCCCACGAATCGCTTTATTTTCTTGAACAAAGCGTCCATTCGTAGTCGGAACCAAAGTCACATACGCTGTGTTTCCTCACGAGTCCTTAACGTCGGACACCTGAGGGCAATGCATGGCGCCGGCCAGTCATATGTAAGAAAAACAGAGCTGTGGCGATCAAACATGTGGGTCGCAAAACGCCTCTTATCCTCCGTATTCCTCAAAGGTAATTAATAACAACACTTGTAAATATATTGGTACGAAATTTAATTAGATCTAGCCCTTGCTTTGTCAATCACAGCAAGCCCTTGTTTTGATAAATGATTTATTGAATCGTTCAAATCAAAGGACTTGTTCAAAACGGCTGATTCAATTAGAAATGTAACAAGCCTGTGTCCCAATGTGCATACTACTATCCATCCTAAATTCTGTGATATTAGTAATTACTATTTAGTGCAGACAGGCTGGATAGTATGCACATTTGGGACGCAGGGAAAGTGTCCATCTGAATGGGCCGTGAATCACTGGTTCACTTGATTCGTTCAAAAACTGATTAATTCAAGGAACGAAACACCGTGTTACTATGCATTGTTGTATAAAATTAATAGCGCATTTGTGCTCGCGCATGTAGGCCTACTGATATGAAATTTAATTAGATCTAGCCCTTGCTTTGTCAATCACAAGGACTATAAAGTATCTTGCAGCTTCACAGATCTTTTTCGATCTTGGATTATCAGTTGCACTAATTTATTTAAAAGTCTAAAGTTATATATAATGCAAAGAGTTTTTTTATTGAATCTGTCTATTTATGTTTATTAGAATTTGTTTGCTGAATTAAGTTTCTTAGCTGGGACTAAGATCTAACACTACTGACACTATTGAAAGAGAATACAAAATCTTGGACCGAATTGAGCTGAATAATGACAGTATTGTCTTCTGTGGAGCTGCTTTATAGCTGAAATTTAAAAATTTATTGTCGTTTGATGATTGATTTATTTTGCAACAATGACTATAATAAAAATGTGACTTTGCTTGAATGAATATATTATAT
>NW_015649134.1:881981-908382 GCF_001515625.1 Sinocyclocheilus rhinocerous | reverse complement strand
TTTTTTCTTTAATTGCTTGAATTATAAGGTTATTTTACCTGTATTCTAATAGACTTCATCACACAGTGAATGCTTTTGGACTCTCAAGATGTGTTTTGGTTTGGTTTTTGCAAGGTCGATGACTGGATAATGTCAGCTCTCCTATCATCTCTCAATCCCTCACAGTTACACATACAGCACAATAACATTATGTCAGGGGAATGTTTTTAAATTCTAATGAAGGAAAAAGCATACCTTTTCTGTTGTCTTCTTTTTAAAGAAATTCAAAAGTTGCGCTTGAACCATTTTGCGTGAAAAATGACGAAAAACTTGCTTCCGCTTGTACATGTAATAGAACCGAGTTCTGATTGGCCAATCACCGTTATTTGTGAATTATCTTAAGTAGATAATTTTAACATTTAATTTGCATGATAACTTTTACATAATACACATTATTAATCCAAAGGGGATGGTAAGGGGGGAATGGTGGTTTTACTGAGGAAGCTTTTTGTCATTTTTTTCAACCAGGGGGATGCCATCCCCCCGCATCCCCCCTCAATTCGAGCCCTGTATATATATATAAAATTATTTTCTGACTAAATCATTGATTGGTTACAGGACATTACAGTCTGTTCTGTCGCCCTCCGAGCTCCTTGCCTGAATATGAGCTCAGATTCTTGCACTGCACCTGTTGCAGAAGGAGCAAAATCATGATCTCTGGGCTTGACATCCTGAATGCATCTGTTTCCTCTGAATTATGCCAAGAAAAGGACAAACCCCTGGACTCATGTTATACCGCAGAGCAGCGTGCTGTCATCCTCCAGTGCCTCAATACATCCACAGAGTCAGAACTGGAACAGGTCAAACTGCTACGAGGACGGAAAGCTGTTAACATTGTCAAATACAGAACCGCACATGGACCATTCAACAGTCTGGAGAGTGTTATGAATGTGCCCTTACTGAAACACAAGAGTGCTGTCATAGTCTTTGCCTCCATCCTTAAACCAACTGACAAGAAGGAGAGGAAAAAGGGAAAAGTCCATCTGGCTAAATTCATAAGGCCTGAGATTGACCGAGCTCTATTGGAGGTGAGGCAAATCTGTCTAAACCACTACATCTAATAGCTTTTGTGAATGAGGAGTTCTGTGCTATGTTTTTTTTATGAATGTCTTGCAGGATGCAAGCTCTATCATGTCCATTGTTTGTGGTACTAATAAAATTGCATGGACACACATGGATCGTGCAAGAACTGTCTTAGACTGGCAGCAAGCAGAGTGCAAGAGTTTTATGAAAGGAATGTACATGGCATCCGATTATTTGGAAGATGTGAGTTACTAAATTGTGAATACATATTACAGTTTTTGTATATTCTTTTAAGAAAGCAAACCAGCAACCCTTGTGGTTTGAAGAACTTAAAGCAATGTAACAGAATTAGCGACAGATCCTTTCCTTTAGTACTGTGACGTACTGAAAGAGTGAAAAAGATTATGGTAAAGAAAAAAATGTAGAGCAGTTCTATGCATTGTTTGTTGATTGGATGGAGGCAGATCTGAATGTAAGCTTGCAGTCGATAATAAGAAAGGGGCAATTAAAACCATAAAATGATTGAGGGAAGTCTGATCGAATATCCAGTTTTGACATTTTGATTAGGTTAAAAAATATTTAAAAATGAAACCTGCATAGATGAATCGTTCACTAGATTTGTGAATTTCCATTTCATGTTGACTTAAAGCATCTTTCCTCCAAAAAATTAATATTCTTTAAAATAAATATTTACTCCCCCCCTCATGCTGTTCCAGATATGTATGCATTTCTTTATTCTGCAGAACATAATAGAAGATATTTTGAAGAATGTTTTAGCTGTTTAAGCTCTCCTGTCAAGTGTTGCTGGTTTACCTTCTGTATAGAGATTACTTTAATGCACCTAATTTGATAGTATATTTGCACAGGAAAAAACAATTTGAATGAATTATAATTTTTTTTTTTTTTTTTTTTGTCAACCCCAGATCTCAACTGTTATTTCAAGCTTCCCTCCAGCCGACTTTTTTTTGGTGGAGAAACCAAGTATCTCTCCCCAGAATACTTCTCTTTATCCGGTCTTGGTCCATCTCCGGACAGTAGAGGCAATGCTATTTGCTTTACTCACTCCAGCAAGGGAACCAGGAAGCCCCCCAAAAGTCCTTAACATGATGCGCACAGCTGTCGGCCGCCATTTCAACCTAATAGTGGGAGATTGTCGGACAAGTGGAGCTGAGAGAGTTCGGAAGATGATGACGGAGTCGGTGATGAAGCAAGACCCACGTGTTCTTTTTCCTCATGACTTGGTGTTAAAGCACAGAAACTCTTTTCAGATGAGCAGTAGGAACAGAGGGGAAGAGCTATGTGACGCTCTCCTGCAAGCTGTTGCGTTTTTTGAACTCCTGCGGGAGTGAATCGCTACTGAATGACTATTTCTCATTTGTTTGACGTTGGAGCTCCTCCCTTCCACTGAGTAAAACTTTATGCAATGCTTCCTCTGAAACAAAGACTACATATTAAAGTTAATTTAAGTTGCTTGAACCTGACACGGGATTTTATTATTACTATTTTTTTTATTTCTTTAAGTGTTAAACTAGAACCTATTTAGTGTTGACGAGAAACTTTATACATTTAAAGGTTAAATATTATTAAATAAAATCTACAGTAACGCACATGATTATAGCAATGTTAAAGGGGGATGTTTCCCCCCAAAGTGAAAATTCTGTCATCATTTACTCACCCTCAAATTGTTCTAAACCTGTATGAGTTTCTTTCTTTTTTTTCTGTTGAACACAAAAGAAGATATCTTGAAGAATGTGGGTAAGCAAACAGTTGCTGGTAGCCATTGACTTAGTCTGGAAGTCAGTGGCTGCCGGCAACTGTTTAGCTACCAGTATTCTTCAAAATATTTTTGTTCAGCAGAAGAAAGAAATTCATGGAACAACTTAAGGGTGAGTAAATGATGACACAACTTTCTTTTTTAGGTGAACTATCCCTGCCACACTAAATTTTATATAATGTTTAACTGGTGGTCCTTGCTGCACCTCTTTATCGATTAATTACAGTGGTTCCCAGTCCTGGACCTGGATACCCCCAACTCTGTTCATTTTTATGTCTCCCTAATAAAACACATCTGATTCAACTCATCAGCTGATTAGTAGGGACTTCAAGGCCTGAAATGGTTTTGTCAGATGAGAAACATCCAAAATGTGTACTGTTAGGGGTATTCCAGGGACCAGGTTTGGGAACCACTGCACTAAGAGGTTCTTGGCATGAGATAAAGCCCAAGGTTTGTAAACATAAGGTTGCTGGTTGAGTCCCCACAGAGACTGATCTGCCACCATTGTGCAGTTGAGCAAAGCACTTAATCTTATAGGTTGCTGCTTGAATGTGAACTCTACTGTCCAGTGGGAAAGTTGCTTTGGAATTAAAGTATCTACTAAAAAGACATGTTGGTTTGTTGTAATTTTTCTTATGACAAACAATGTTATGCTTGTTCAATGAACCATAAACCGTTATTGCACATGCACCTGGAACAGTCCATAAGACACTACTAACACTTTACAGGCACTAGGTAATTAAAGTTAGTTAACAGTTATAGTTACAATACCTTCTTGAACATGCCATAGTCCTGTTGCAGGGAGGCATGGGGACTTGTGGCTCTGTAGTGCTTAAAGCAGCTGGCAGCTATAACAGATACTGACTGCTACTTTTGATATTGACCCTCCCTCCCTTTCTTCAGGGACTCATTATTCCATTTCTGCTCATCAAATTTATGTGAAACTAAAGTTTATGTCTCGGTTGTTAAACTTTTTTTGTTAATATTTACTTGTTAAGGAACTAGTTGGAAATAAAAGCTGTTGCATGTAAGAGGAGGTTTCTTTCTTGCTTTCTTTTTTTTGCTTAGTATATATACAGGGGTTGAAGTGAACAAAATAATCTGAACACTCATTATTATAGGGGTAAATATTATGCTGTGATTATCTTTTCGTTGTCTATAATCTCTAAGTTGTATATAATTGTAGTATACGTTTTGTAAGTATCATTACAAAATTATCACTTGGGTGAACTATCCATAAAAAAACATCTCACACGGCTCCGGGGGGTGAACAAAGGCCTTCTGTAGCGAATCGATGCGTTTTTGTAAGAAAAATATCCATATTCAAAACGTAATAATCACTTTAATGTAGCTTGCGCTATGGAAAAATATGGAAAACCATACGAAAACCTGGCAACCCTGTTCATAGGCGCCACACCGCCACCTGCTGTCAGAGAGTGCGTCTCATTCAGACCTGCTGTTTTTGTTTCGTGCAGATGTTTTATGTAGCAAATAAATAAATAACACCTAAAGTCAGACCATTCTGTTTTTGTTTTAAATCCTGAAATTAATCTAAATCAAATCAAAAACAACTGCCCGTGCAGATTGTGATTAAAATGCAGTAGTTGCCTCTAATTTGTTCGTTAAAGCAAATAGCCAATAAATAAATTTGCTTTAAAATCAGTATCAGTAATCACTAATTAAAATACTAAGTAAAAGGCCTCAAATTTGAAGTACAATCTGGGATGTCTTTTTCTATCAATTCTTCAATAGGTAGATCTTGTCTTTCATAAAGGCCGAGGTCAGGGATCTTGGGCCTAAAAAGGTTGGTGACCACTGCATTAGAAATTTCCTTTTAAAATACAAAATACCTTAAGAAGTGCTGTTCTTTAACTCTCTCAGATCTACAGATTGAGCGCAGAGTGGGCAAGTAGTCCATGGAAAGAACATGTTTACTACTATGACAGTTGAACTTTTTGCTGGAGATCAGATTGGATACAATCTCATTGCACTTCTGGACACCACTGTAAAAAAAGTCAGAATCAGATACCACAAAAAAATTATTGTACTTAATACGCACAGATGAAGTTAAAGCTTCACGTAAACTCTTAATATTAATTTAATATGTACACCTAGGTTCACAGAATTGACATTGACACATTCTGAGGGGTTTTTTTGGTCAGATGGCAGAGACAGGACACAAATCATTTTTTCCCATCTCTCTGAAGACAACCCCTTCCTCAGTCTTGCAGCTTCTGTCCAGATCCTAGAGAGTTCAGTCTGACACTGATGGAAACCCAAACCTTCCACAATGGCCAATATCTGTGATGAATTCTTAAAACATTGTCCAATCTGCTCCTCTCTTGGTAAGTCCAATAAGCCGTCCTTCAGTGTGGCGCCCATCCAACCAAGAGGTTCCGACTTACAAAGTCCAGTTCCTCTGAGAGATGGTCTTTGTAAATAAGCATCCAGAAAATACATGTTTTCAAAAAACTTTGCAGTGCACACCATGTGCTGAAAGACCAGCATGAGTGGTTCATCTTTTCCATGGACATCTGTTTCAGAAGCCAAATGTTTTGTTTGCTTTGAAGGGACTGAGGACTTACAAGATTCATCCAAAGAGAAAAGTTTTAAATGTGGGTAAGAAAAAGTTTTTGGCTCACAAGATGACAAATGTTTTTTTTTTCTTCTGCATGTAGAGAGCCAGTCTGGTCTAACCTTGTGTACATTTGTGGAGGTCTGTAACATCAAGCCTTTGACTGACTTTTCTCCTTTCGTCTTGGGATTTATTGGCTGTTGCTGATAAGAGGATTGAGGTGAGAAATGTGGAGAAAAGAGACTTTCGATGTTAATTTTCTCTGCCAGGATCTCCAGATACCTGCTGTTTTCCAGCTCAGTCCAGGATCCACATTATGTAATTTAAGACAGAATACAAACATCAGCTTCTATTTATGAATCAGTGCAAGTGGCTTAGTAGCTCTGCGAGACTATCAGCATAAAGTGTGGTCCACTTTAATACTTATTCATGTTAAGATCCACCCACTTAAAGGGGTAGTTCACCCAAAAATGAAAAATTTCTCAATTTACTCACCCTCATTTCCCATATATATGACTTACTTTCTGCAACCGCAGATTTTTAGAAAAATAATCTCTAAGTACAAATAATACAAGTAAAAGTAAATTGGTTTCGAAATGTTGACGCTTCAAAAAATGTCTTCTGAAGCAAAGCAGTAGGTGTAAGGAAAATAGTACTAATATTTTATGTTTTTTTTTTTTGTTTGTTTGTTTTTTTACTGTAAACCATTGCTTCCATCCAATTGGTCTATATGCATTCATTAGAGGGTCAAGTTGTCTTGATGTAAACGTAAGTGCGTTGTGAAGCTCATGCAAGATGTGAGACAGAAACATTACATGGACTCACAGAGATGGATTAGATTGATAAAAATCTTCGTTTGCGAAAGAAAGTTACACATCTGGGATAGAAGACAAGTGAAGTGACCAACTACAGTTCAGTTTGTAGGTAAATATTTTAAACTGATAATGATCACAATCATAATTAGGGTTGCAAAGGGGTGGAAAATTTCCGGAAACTTTCCAAAAATCCCTGGAATATAAAAAAAAAAATCCTGGACAGTTTCCAAAATTTCTGGAATATTTCCGAAATTTACTGGAAATTTTCCACCTTTTTGCAACCCTAGCCATAATACACCAAGACTTTTACACTTCAGTGTAAAATAGTACATATATTACAGTACATAACTAGCAAAGAAAAAAAAAGAAAATAAACAAAAAAATAATAATTTCTTTAAGGATACTTGGAATGGGCACGAGATGTTGTAATCAAATATTCTATATTGGTCATAAGATTTAAGAGAGCAGCAACACATAACCACACTTCATTGATCTATCACACGATCATGCAAAATGAAAAACTTTTGGAAACTGACAACTACTTGCATCTCTATAATTGCATGTGCAGAAAACTTAGTCGTAGAAAGTAGTAAAGGCTTTAGTAAATAAATGTCAGTCTGGCTCACTTTGAGTATGTTCTTGAGAATTTGTAGTTCTGTGCTCCCTCCACCACTACAGACCCAGAGCTGAAGCTGGAGAATACTCTGTCTGATATCCCCCTTATTCTGACACAGCAAAAAGGTCACTTGCTCTGGATCAGTCCTCATGTTCTCCACCACACACAAACACTGCAGATAGCTCCTGATGGTTTGCTAAGTTTAAAATCATACATAATATTATTACTTCAAATAATTATGCAATTATCTGAAATAGCAAGAATGCCATTAAATAACAGCTAATTCAAACAACTGCACAACAACTGTGGTATAAAAAAGTAGTTTCCAATATCTGCTTTCCAAAACATTGGTTTTTCTCACCAGTGAAGGAGTTTGGAAATGGATTTCATCAAAATCCTCCTTAAAGGGATACTCCACCCCAAAATGAAAATGTTGTCATTAATGTTATTTGGATGAAAACCGGGAGGCTTGTGACTGTCCGATTGACTGCCAAGTAAATTACACTGTCAAGGTCCAGAAAAGTATGAAAGACATCGTCAGAATAGTCCATCTGCCATCAGTGGTTCAACCGCAACGTTACGAAGCGACGAGAATACTTTTTGTACGCAAAGAAAAAAAAAGAACGACTTTATTCAACAATTCGTCTCCTCTGTGTCTCTCCGCATCACCGTAGCGCCATTTTGGAGAATATCCGCTGAACGCAAGCAGCGTACGCTATTCTGTGTCAGCAGCGCTGCACGGATGTGCTGTTTTGTGCAAATCAAAGCGTAAATACACGTAGAAAACGTATCCTTCTGTCACGGTTTGACATCAACCTGGGAGACACATTTAACATTGGCAGCACAATAAAAACTTGTGTAAACAAGTAAAAAGGGGTTTAAATCAGCAAAACCAGTTATTTATAAAATTAACAATTTACTAATAAACAATTAATTAATTCTGATACTGTCATAATCATTTAACCCAGCAGAGATACAAATCATGAAGTGCTATGTAATCGGTTTCAGCATCCCCATAATCACTCTTACCTCCTTAAATAGTATAAGTGACATTGGGACTGTCCGGCTCTGTCCAACTGAATTAGGACCTTTAGAAGGACACGTCGACTCTTGATCACCTTGTCTATTGTCCTTAAAACCAGACACTGATCTCTGAAGCCTATCTGGTTTCAGTTCGACAGCTGTTGTAATTAGATTTGTGATGAGCAATCAAAATAATAATCACAATTGTT
Source organism: Sinocyclocheilus rhinocerous (assembly GCF_001515625.1). Taxonomy (NCBI): domain Eukaryota; kingdom Metazoa; phylum Chordata; class Actinopteri; order Cypriniformes; family Cyprinidae; genus Sinocyclocheilus; species Sinocyclocheilus rhinocerous. The sequence goes on along the minus strand of NW_015649134.1, from coordinate 900,308 downwards.
CATATTTATAAAACTATCCAGTACATGCTCAAGAATTATTTTTTTCAGACATTATACAAATGTTTACCTATTTTACCCAGACAAAGCAGATACATCTATTAAATTCTTTAGTGAACTAGGCCCTTTGTTACTTCAAGTACATTTTTATAAAACTAGGTCTGGTACACTTACCATGTATATAATATTCAGGACCATCAGAGGTTTTACCTACAGACTTTTTGCTACTCAACTTGAAGAAGTGAGTGAGTTTTACTGGCTGTGGTTTAGTGCTTAGACGGGAAAAGCTATGATAACTTTTACATGATGAAGTAACCTTTCTATGGCCTTCCTTACCTGTGAAAAAAAGGGAGATACAGTCAATGTTTTCAAATTTATTTGGTTTCAATACACAAAATTATTTACATTTTTATCAATTTTTACTGATATATCATGTGTGCGAGAATCCATGAGACTCCATTCAATTTTCATCTGTGTAGGCATTTGTCAACTAATAAACCAAGAATTCAAACTGTATAAACTAAAGAAGTTCACTCCCAAGGTGGATCAGATATGAGGGTTTTAATTCTCTGAATGTTCAACTGATGAGATTGAGTTGCTTCTGTCAGCTGGGAAAGAATGAGACGACCACAGCGCAGGACTGAGCTATTCACCTCGAACACCTGTGTGACCATGAAACAGAGGAAGATGCAATTAAGGCTGGTTTAAGAGCCAGAATTTTGCTTATTGTAATAAATGTAATAGCATTGATATAAAGAGAACATATTGCACTGAGACCTTAAATCCCAGCTCTTGTGCACAGGCATACACAGCAGCCGTTTTGTCCACTCCTGATGGACCAATCATGAGCACTGTGTTACACAGCTCCTGCTCATGGTCTACAGATACAGTATCACCTTCAAAATCACCATAATCCCACAACTCTACAGGTAAAAAAAATGTATTCACACATTTGTCAGTTTCAGAAAATAAAGGAATTAATACAGATTGAAGTGTTGTATTTTGTTATTGCAATAACTGCACGTGTTCTATGTTGGCAATTTCATTACCATTTTCCTTCTTCATCCTCCTTTCTTCTTGTCGTCTTCTCCTCTCCTCAGTGTCTGCTCTTATTTTCCATTCTTTTAACCAGCTTCCATCTGAGGAATAAACAAAAGGTATGTCAATATTGTCTAGTATATTAATAAATGGACATTATTATTGCATGTAAAATACCTAGCAGACTATTTTTATTTTAAGTGACAATAAATTTAGAAAGTTTCTCTAGAACAGAGGTTTTCAACCTTTTTGACTCCAAGGCCCCTATTGTCTACAATAATATATTTTTTTTAAATTATGAAATGAACAGTGTTCATATAAAATAACTAGTCACCTTTATTTATATAACGCTTTATACAATACAGATTGTGTCAAAGCAGAAATGTAAGCAAAATTTAAGAATTCTGAATGTTCTTCATGGATTACATTCTTTTCAACCAATGAATTTGATTAAATGATTCTTTAAGGCATTTACTTTATAATGATTAAGGATAAGGACTTAAAATATAATTTTTTTGTAACGATTTCTATAATTTTTTTTTTTCTGATTTTCACTGAGGGCCACTAGTGGGCCAAAGCCCTTGGTTGAGAACCGCTGTTTTAGAATATGTTAGAATGCCTAAAATAAACAGATTTTGGGTTAACTATCCCCTTAATTACCAGGCTAAAACAACCAGCTGGCATTAATGCAGTGACACATTTCACCTGTGTAATTGCTCTACTGATGCAGAGTTGCCAGTGACTTCATTAGAGTGTTGGGGCTGATATTTATCAGTCCAGAGAACATCCTCTCTTCGTAGACGACCAGGCCATGGGTCCTGATAAATAGATTAATTCTGCAATGGTTCAGTGACTACAGCACAGAATGTAGTTTGTTGTTGTCTGCGTTTTCTTCGGCTCAGTCTGTTTCTGTACTTTGCATGAAAGTGGGTCAAGCCATCTGAAAATTGTTCAAAATCCAACTTATCGGCAGAAACACAGCCTTTGTTCATGCTTCTGAAAATGAATGACAGACTAGAAGTCCAACATGGAAAAAAAAATACCTTCACAAAACATATTACAAAAAAGGCATGTCCCACATCCTGACAGGTTTACAGTAAATCAGTAATATGTTCTGATGATTAGTCTTAGTTTTACTACTATATTTTAAACCAGCATTACAGCATTAAACAGATTTGTGTTTTTTTTTCCCACCATGAGAAACCAGCAGCAGCATGATGGATGGGTGGGTAAGCTATGTAGTTCTTTAACCCCACTACTAGAACGGTATAGTGAGTACAAAAGTCTACACACCCTGTTAAAACACCCCACAGCTTTTTGAGATGTACAAAAAATACAAAATAAATCTTGTCATCTTTTTGATCATCTTTTTATATATTTAATGTAATATTCAAAGCAGCAAAATTCATGTAACAAACATATAGAAAATTGTAAGGTTAAAAAAAATTCTAACATTACCTATATGCACACCCTTCTGTTTGGAATTAACCAATCACATTCAAACTCTTAATTCTCTGGTTATTATTTAAAAGGGACATCGGATGAAATTTTCACTTTTTTTAGAATTTTTTTTTTTTTTTTGGCAATTAGTTATGTTTCTGGTGTGTCTGCCAGCTCAGTAAAACTGAAAAGAAAAGACCCAGCCAGTTTGTAATAGGCTAAAACTCATCCAGTGACCAGTTTCTACGTAAATAGCTAGCTATTAGAGTAAGACCACCTCCGAACCATATACTTATATACTGGGATATATTCATGTGTCATGTGTCGACAAGCCCCACGAAGAGAGGGCTAAGGTGAGCAGTAGATCATTATCATTTAAAGAGTCATGCACTGAAACGGGTCGATGTGAACAGAGCTGTTTTTGACAAGGTAAAAAGGGTGTTGTTTTACACAACCATTAAGGAATTTTAACCAAAGTATGTTACAGACATCTAATGAAGACCCTAAAACCGGGGTTCTCAACTCTGGCCCTCGAGACCCATTTTCCTGCAGAGTTTGGCTCCAACCCTGATCAAACACACCTGAACAAGCTCATCAAGGTCTTCAGGATTACTAGTGAGTTGCAGTCAGGTGTGTTTGATCAGGGTTGGAGCCAAACTCTGCAGGAAAATGGGTCTCGAGGGCCAAAGTTGAGAACCCCTGCCCCAAAGAATCATACCAATTTGTAGAAAATGGGCATCCGATGTCCCCTTTAAGTAATGCTGATTAACCCTAAATAACAATCAGCTGTTTCAATAGGATTTTTATTGCATCTTCTTTATCACATTATACTGCTAAAGCCATGACCTGCAAAGAGCTTACGAAAGATGTGCAGGATCTCATTTTGAGGTATCAATCAGGAGAAGGATACAAGAGTATTTCCAAAACATTAGATGTGCCATTGAATACCATGAAGACCATCATCAAAGAACAGGGCACCTGTTTATGTAATAAAAACTATATTAAAACTTATCAAGGAGGCTGCCAAGAGGTTTAGAGTAACATTAAAGGTAAAGGAGCAGCAGGAATATCTGGCAGGCACTGATCACTTGCTGCATGTGACAACAACATCCTGTATTCTTCATATGACTTGGCTATGTAAACTATTGCTCACAAAACAAATCCATGTGACAAAATGTTTTATGGTCTGAACCTAATTGAACTTTTAGGCCATAATTTTGAAAGGTATGTTAGGCACAAAAACAAGACTACTTAAATACCACCATATCTACAATGAAGCAGGATGATGCAGGCTTCTTCTCTTCAGCTGGGACTGGGGCAGTAGTCAAGATAGAAGGAATCATGGATAGTGTCAAATACCAGACATTTTGAGAAGGCTCCATATAAAATCGAATGATTAAGGTGAATTTAACTTTCAGCAGAATAATAACAATGAAACATAAATCTATATGTCTGCAATATGAGATCCTCCTGCAATATAATCAATCAGGAGCTCTTTTTTTATTTTTTTTACATTTCAAAAAGCTACAAATTGAGCAGAGGCGTGTGGATTTTTTTAAACCCACCACAAGTACAACATAAAGAGCTACATCTGTTGCCTCGTCTTTTAAATATTAAGAGGTAAGTTGAGAACAGCTGTTTGTTCTTAAAAACATGTTTATTTTCCTACCCAAAGCAGAAATATCCTCCTCAGGTGAAGTTCTCTTCCTCAGGAGAAGAGTGAAGAACCTGTGGACGAGAAACTGCAAATTGAGTATCTGAATCTCTTCCAGCAACTCACTGTTGATTTCATTGCCAAATTCATTTCCCCAGCCAGATTTCTAAGGAATAATAAGAATAGACAAAAGACTGAGCAAACTAATTATTCGACTGAATTCAACAAAATAATCAGCAATAATCAATATAAATTAAATATCATCATAAGGGAAAACAATATATATATATATATATATATATATATATATATGATTTGATTTCCATTTCATTACGTGTTTATTTTTAGCATTTTCATTTAGACTACTTTAATACATTAAAAATTAAATGTATTAATTACATATTAAGTCATCCTGCAGCTCCCTTGGAAGTTTGAGGCCCTAGTGGACCCTGGACCCCTGGTTGAGAACTGCTGACCTAACACAAATGCCATCTATCTGACTAACATGGGTAACTGACATTTACTAAAAGTCATTTACTTAAAAGCTATTGCAAAATTAGCCCAAGATGTGATGAGAGTCAGGGCTCGGCTAGTACCATGTTTTGTGCTCTCTGGGATTTTGTCCAGTGTTAACCTCTGACTGATCCATCAGAAGGTCCCTGTCACTGGTGTTTTTTCGTAAACAGCTGGACAACACCTCTTTATCAGCTCTAAAATTATCAATGTCTGGTTTTAAGTTTTTGTCACTTGAGCCACGTTCTCTCCCTGCAGGAATGGGGACGAACTGCAAACTCATATTGCTGCTCGCCTCGTACTCTTTAATGTCTCTTTGTAGATACCTCGTTTTGCATTTGAGAAACGTTTTGTCCCTTTTGAGAATGGTGTCCTTCCTTTCTTAAGCTTTCTGTGGGAAGATGTGGTGATGTAGGAAGAGGAGATGAATTGTCTTTTTCGTCAGTAGGTATTGCAGCATCTGTAAATAGTTTTCTTTTACAGTTATTCAGAATATCATCACAAAATGAACTGGACTTTATGGTCTTGGTCACGTGGGAGGGATTGTTTCCGCAGCCAGTTAAATTCTCCGATCTTTTTGTGTTTTCGCTTGTTTCAGCCTGTTTTGGGTGCACCTGGCTGGGTTTTGGGTCTGCTGTCCGGCTCTAGGTTCTCCGCAAAGGCCCTTCTGTCTGAGACACTTCCGGAAGTGTTCTTGATTCTAGTATGCTGAGGTAGAACGAATGGTGTCTCCATTTTGCCATAGATATAATCCATTCCTAAACTAAACACTGCAGCAAATAACAGTCAGCAGTGATATCTTGAAATATCATTGTTCACGGTTGCCTTCATGCCTCTTGACTAAAAGTCATAGCCCTACATTAACGAAGAATATAGTATGCATTTTGTGCCTTACTACACTTTTTAATTCACGGGATTGCAGGATTTTTAAGCACAAATTTAAGACCTTTTTAAAGACCTGCACAAATAAAATTAATACCATATGAGCGGGGTAGGGCAATGTCTATAGTCCCATATTAAACTGTAAAATGACTGTAAAAAGCATAATTTACAGTTCATATACAAGTTTTCACAAAACCAAAAAGTTTTATAAAATTATAAACTTTACATTTCAGCCTTTAAACCATTTTTAAGAGTCGAAAGTATTAATCATCATATTAATTTAAACAATTATTATCAATAAATTATTATATAAATTAAATAACAAATTAGGGGTTTGCAATATTGACAAAAAAATCTTGATATTTTCTGGGATTTTATCGATAACGATAATTAGACGATATTTTGCTGAGTGTGTTACTGTGCTGATATCTTAAAGACTACTGTGGACAGCTGACTCCTGATTTTTTTATTTTTTTATTTTTTTATTCTGTGTGGTCAGTTCACAGCAGTGATTGAAATTAATCTTTTCCAATAAGATTTATGGGCATTTTTACCTTTAAGCCATTTTTCTCTAAAAGTCATATTCATTACCGTGATATATCGCATTACCGAATACCGGCACAAGTCTAATATATATATATTCATTCTGTGTAGTCAGTTCACAGCAGTGACAGAAATTAATATTTTCCAATAAGTTGTATGGCCATTTTTACCTTTAAAAGTGTGCAACAACTTTTGAGTCAAATTCTTGCATTTGGGCTGTTACCAAGCAAATTAAATCAGTATCAACACAATTTATCTTTGCAATGCAGAGGAAAGACAGAGGCTGCATTAGAAGTAACATTTAGATGTATTTACACATCTAACATCTACACATGCAGCTCAGAGGGACATGGAATACTTTAACCTGCCGTTACAAATGCATGAATAATGTTTTGATATTTTAAACATAGAACATTGAAAACTGATGTTTGAAATTATTTTTAAAAAATGAAAAGATACTTTAAATGTTAAAATAAAACCGCCAGTAAGTGGCAGCAAGTCACTGTTAATAAGTGAGTCATTGCGATTGAACCGAATCATTTAAACGCTTGATTCATTCAGGAAGGAAACACCGTCATGTTGCTCAGAGACGCAAAACAGTGCTGCTTTTTGTTCGCAAAATAGAAAAAAAGCAGGAAATACGGTGTCTAAAACGTAAGTCTCCGTTGTGATTGGCCGAATACCTCAAGCGTGTGACGGAAATGTTATGCCCCTTTTAAATCGCATCATATGACCCATTTAAAATCTGGAAAAGTCAGATTTTCGTGATATGTCACCTTTAAGACTTTTTAAGGCCTTAAATTTTATACAACTAAATTTAAGACTTTTTAAGACCCAGCGGAAACCCTGTATTGATAAAGAGATTTGTAGAAGTCTGACGGTCTAACATTAAATCTCCCGCCTAGAAGAAGGGCGCTTGCTCGTGGGTTGCATCATCCAATAAGATTCCTTCTCACAAATGACGTTCACTCCGTCTATTGGATATGATTGTTGCGGGGGCGTGGCTTCTCGCCCGTAGAAATCCACTGCAAGTTCAATACACAGATGAAGAAAAATAACCTAGCATGTACTATTAAAGCTGCAGTCCATAACTTTTTTTGTTTAAAAATGATCCGAAATCTGCCACACATACTCTTCAGAACATTAGATTCATCCGCGCTGGAGCCGTGCCGGCGCACAACCCAGGCAAGCTAGATAATTCCGCACACTGCTGCAATTCCAGGTTTTCAAACAGAGATGGCGACAAAGAGGCAAAACTTACGGACTGCAGCTTTTAAATAAATTGTTGCTCTAGCATTGTAAACACTTTCCTGAAAATGTTTTGAAATTACGTCGTTTAGAATGACTTATGAAACACTGTATCTTTGAAAATAGATGTACCAACAGCAGTTTGAGCACAATTCATTAAAATGCAAACCAAGAATTTACACATCTTTAATTTGTAAATAGTTTTGTGTACACCAAACTTGTGCATTTTGCAGATGAAACAAATCAAAGGAAAAAGGATGCTGTTTCTGATATACTTTGGCATATACAACATCTGAACCTTGTAATAGCAACAAACTATTTTATAACCACATATCCAGTATTAACATCAGTTTGAGGTCACCTACACTGGATTTAAAACTGTTCTGGATCCTCACTTTAAAGGGCATAATGAGGTTGGTTTACAAAGATTTTTGAAACGAGGTCTTCTAGTGGCTCAAACATATGCAGTTCTCCTTTCATGAGTGTGCATTTATATTGCTAATTAACAAGAGAACTGGTATTAAAAAATATACAGAGAAGATGCCATTCTAAGATGGAAGGATCTTCACACTCCATGTGAAACAAGGAGCTGATAAGAGACTTCAACATATATACTGATTGGTCCAATCTAAAACAGATAAAAAGAGTATCTGTATGTAATAATAAAAAAGGAAATGTAAAGTTGTTTAGCTTTCAAATCCAACTTGAGAAACCTGAATATCACAAATTAGTGTCCGTGCCACCAATTCTGATTCTACAGCCACTGAATAAGTAGTAACGCAAGTGCTACCATGTGCTAATCACTGACTGCACAGTGGTTAAACAAAATCATAAAATGTATACAGAAAATGTCAACTAACAGTACTCCCAATTCTACAGTAACTCACTTCTTCGCATAATGTGTTTTCAGAAGAAAAACTAAAGATTATACTAGACATGACTGCTGAATTGGTTTGAAAGCATGACACTTCACTGGAAAACGTGTTGAAAAATTGCATCAATTCAACAGTACTTGCAGTCTGTAATACCAGCAGCTAACTCACAATCAAGTCTCAAATGGGCTCATTATTAATAAATGAACATATGGGCAGATCAGAAATAGAACAAATGCTCTAAGCCACAGATATTGTTGAATGAGATTGATGATTCCATGGGATAAGTATGGAGAATTTGAGTTCAAACTAGAGCTCGTTCATTATGTTCATAATTTGTCTTGTAAAACCGACTGTTGTCAGTCTGACACTCCACTTTTGGTGCGTTTGCCATGTAATGAAACACCCGAGGACACAGCATGTCCGTTGCAAGTTGCATCTGATGACTCCTGCCCCTCCTCTGGTTCAGGAAGTGACTCCTCCATCTCCTTCATATGGGCCATAGCCCGGTCAATGGTTGCTGTGGTGACTATGTTGAAGTCATGCAGATTGACCAGGTGAAGCAGAAAGTTCCGAAACAGATTTCTGCGAATGATGTATGGCCCGTAGTTCTCCACAAACAGCATGCTCGCCTGACTCATCTGATTATCAGCAATGAATCTGGAGAAAGGACAGTTAGCAAGATAAGGACAGCACCAATATTCCACCAATGTTGGATGTTTTTGTAAGTCTACAGCCGTGGCCAAAAGTTTTGAGAATGACACAAATATAAATTTTCACAAAGTCTGCTGCTTCAGTGTTTTTAGATCTTTTTGTCAGATGTTACTATGGTATACTGAAGTATAATTACAAGCTTTTCATAAGTGTCAAAGGCTTTTATTGACAATTACATTAAGATTATGCAAAGACTCAATATTTTCAGTGTTGACTTCTTTTTCAAGACCTCTGGCAACTCGCCCTGGCATGCTGTCAATCAACTTCTGGGACACATGGCAGTCCATTCTTGCATGATCAATTCTTGGAGTTTGTCGGAATTTGTGGGTTTTTGTTTGTCCACCCGCCTCTTGAGGATTGACCACAAGTTCTCAATGGGATTAAGGTCTAGGGAATTTCCGAGATGGTCCTCACTGCAGAACACAAGATCCAGGGGGCGAGGTTGGACCCAGATCCAACTCCTCCCACCTTACATATACCTAAACCTTGTTTTTTGAGAGAAGTGGCTTCTTTGCTGCCCTTCTTGACACAAGGCCATCCTCCAAAAGTCTTCGCCTCGCTGTGCATGCAGATGCACTCACACCTGCCTGCTGCCATTCCTGAGCAAGCTATGCACTGGTGGTGCCCCGATCCCGCAGCTGAATCAACATTAGGAGACAGTCCTGCCGCTTGCTGGACTTTCTTGGGTGCCCTGAAGCCTTCTTCACAGCAATTGAACCTCTCTCCTTGAAGTTCTTGATGATTCGATAAATGGTTGATATAGGTGCAATCTTACTTGCAGCAATATCCTTGCCTGTGAATCCTTTTGTGCAAAGCAATGATGACTGCACGTGTTTCCTTGCAGGTAACCATGGTTAACAGAGGAAGAACAATGATTTCAAGCACCAAGCCTCCTTTCCAGACTTGTTATTCGAACTCAATCAGCATGACAGAGTGATCTCCAGCCTTGTCCTTGTCAACACTTACCTGTGTTAACGAGAGAATCACTGATATGATGTCAGCTGGTCCTTTTGTGGCAGGGCTGAAATGCAGTGGAAATGTTTTTTTGGGGGGGGGATTAAGTTAATTTTCATGGCAAAGAGGGACTTTGCAATTAATTGCAATTCATCTGATCACTCTTCATAACATTCTGGAGTATATGCAAATTGCCATCATAAAAATCAGGCAGCAGACTTTGTGAAAATTAATGTGCCATTCTCAAAACTTTTGGCCACATCTGTATGATCAATGTTCTAATAATACAAGTAACATAAGCAAAAGACAGACAATATGAATGCATTTTTACCCATTCTTCATAACGTGAAGATTCCACAACTTCATTACTTCTTTTTCTCCTTCATTCACATCTGTGAATTCTTCAATTTGCTTCAGGAAAAACAAAACGTACTAATCATGACGCATGAACTGAATAGTTTCAGTCAGACTCATAATACATAAAAAAGCGTAAACTGTTCGATTCAAATGCAAATATCAATTACTATCTTGTTGAAAACGTTACTTGTTTGACCAGTCGACTAACCGTGGTGGTCTTTTCTCTGAGCCACTCTGGATCCCTCTCATCCTCACTGTCCACCTCCATCTCCTGTGGACGGAGGGGCATGCAGCTGTCGCTGTGGAAATACAGACGATTATGTCCGCTCACATAAGAGCGCTGCTGCTCTGGCTCACCGTCCTCTGACTCCAAAAACTCAGACAGACTTGGCTTGGTTCGCTTTGGCCTAAGTGAAAGTGAGAGATTATTAAACATTCATGGTTAACATTTCTGGCATCACCATATATAAAACAGGAGAATTCTGCATTTATCTGTATTATACTTTTAGAACTTACAGCACATATATGATTTTGTCAGCAAAAAGAACACTTAGTGACTGATGCAAAATCGTATCGATTATGCTTAATATGCCAACAATAAGTTAGGTCATGTAAATGCCTAAGCAGTTTTTTTTTTAATCAAGTAAAACTCATAATGGTTTAAGCAAAACCCATTTCGAAGACTTTGGCACATAACCCTAATTTTGTTCTACATAAAAATCGTTACAGGCATTCTGGCAGCTTATTCAATATGCACATCCTGTATTTATTTTGACATCAAAACCCTGGGGAAAACCCAATTTAACAGTTGAGCTCATTTTAAATAGGTGTCAGTGATGGAAACACACTTATTGCTTATAACAAAGGTTTAAATTCAAAATAAATAGAAATTGTGACCATACTTTTTACATGGATAAATCATTTATAATAAAAGCTGCAACATTCCATTATTAATTGAGAAATGTGCATTTTGATTTAATGGTGGGTTTACACATAAAACTAAACAAATATTAAAATGACCCTCTAGTCAACAATAATTGCATTTTTCCCAAAACACACTGACAGATTGAGACCCGTTTCATACCGACAAACAAGTATGTGAGTGACAGCTGTCCTCTTAACAGGGCCATTGCGGCTAAAGGCAAAGCCAGGCTGGCTGTGGATATCTTGCGGATTGCCAACATATGAGCCATCATAGCACTCATTTATGGACACGTCTATCCGAGCACCTTTAGGATGAGGCTGGAATACATAGAATTCAAGAACAATAGTTATAGGAGAAAAAACTCGTTTGTAATTTTTCTTAATTGTTTACAGCTTTTTGCACTTATTACAGTTTTTCTCATTCATGCATGTTGCTTCACTCTAATGTATCAATAACTTATAATACTGCATACAGATATATGGATATTTTTACATACCAAGATAAAAATCTCCATGTATAAACACTTTATATCGTTACCACAATATATACCATACCACCCAGCCCCATGTATAACTATATAAAGAATTTTTAACCTAATACATTGATTCTATTCATCTGTTGAAATTAAACAGGCAGAGATTTATGAATGTGTCCTACTGTGCTCACCACATAGTTAAAGATGAATCTACTGTGGGAGAGTTTGAGGTGTTTCAGCAGGCTATAGAGTTTACGGCAGTTGAGAGTGCACCAGGGACAGTGCAGGTCGTCTCTGGCCTCTGTCTGCTGACGAGTGTTATTGTTGTACAGAAACTGTGGACAAACAGAAATACCAGCATGTTGCATAAAGTTCTTGAGATTTGTTTTTACATTGCAGATGGGTTTCCAGTAAACCTAATGAGTAAATTGTGTTCCCTTTCGAAGACGGTTCACTTCGACATTGTGTCAGGAATCTGACGCGACGGGGACTCCCTTCCTTTCTTAACCTACCTGAAATCTTATTGCACAACGCCAGTGAAGTTGCACTTCATACTGGCCAATGCCAGCCAAGACGGCGAAAAAGGGGCGGGGCCTCTCCGCTATATAATTGGCGGCATGAACTCAGAATCTTCCTCTTTCAAGCATCCTACTTCAAGACAGCTGTGGAGAAGACGCAAGAAGACGGATTTCCCTCTTGGCGTTCCAGCATGTCAAGCTATTGCACGCTGTGTTTGGGACCCATCGAGGCTCCGGACACCCATGAGTACTGCATCCTGTGCCTGGGTCTCGCCCATGCGGAGGCAGTACTCGCCGGGTCCGACTGCCCGCACTGCGAGGAGTTCTCAGTGCGGGTACTTAGGACCCGGAGGAATATAGCACTTGGTAATTTCTCCCGGCAGCGTCCCACTGCTGCCAGCGATCCGCTGGTGGGACCGCTGCATGATAGCAATCGCGCACGGCTCCCCCCCGCTTTGTTGAAGAGAGCCTTCGACCCACCTCTGGTGCTTCGGAGGTTATGTCATTCGGCGCTGCGGGGACGATGACTTTGATGAAGCGATGTCTCTAACAGCTTCCGAGAAGGACTGGGCCCACACTCCAGAGGAGTGCTCTGAAGTAGAGGGGCCAACCACATTTCAAGACGAGCTCGTCCGGATTCTCACCAGGGCTGTGAGGGATCTCGGTCTGGAGTGGGAGTCCCCCGATGAACCGGTTAAGAGTAAGCTGGATTCATGGTTCCTTTTCTCGGGCCGCCGAGCCGCCGAGCCGCCGCTCCGAGGAAGCGAACCCCATTTCTTCCCGATCTGCACGACGAAGTCGCTAAGGCGGCGCCCCAGTCGGCTCGCACCCACGCCAGAAGATCGGAGATTTTCACTAAAGTCGACAGAGAGGAAGCCCGGGGTTATATGCGTATTCCGCCCGTCGAGGAGTCTGTCGCCGCCCACCTCTGCCCCTCTCTGAAAGCGGAGGCGATGCTGCCATCAAAACCCTGCCGTCTGACCGCCCACATCGCGGACAAAGCATACGCTGCCTCGGGAGAGGCGATTTCGGCACTTCATACGATGGCAGTGCTGCAGGTTTTTCAGGCACTATTTTTTCAGCCGCTATTTCCTGAGAGCGAGCGGAATGCGTATTTTGAATTATTTGGACGACTGGTTGGTTTTGGCCCATTCAAAAGATGTGCTCAACAGCCACAAACACGCCCTGTTACTTCATTTAGAGAGCTTGGTCTCTGCGTGAACTCACAGAAGAGCGCATTATGCCCCAGCCAATCGATTACATATCTGGGGGTGCTGCTGGACTCGATGAGAGTGGTGGTTACTCGCAGGTGCCTGAGCGCGCTGAAACCATGGCGAGACCCCGACCTGTACCGACGCGGCGTCCAGATGGGGCTGGTCACGCGGCAGAAAGTGGTCACGACGGACACGTCGAAGACGGGCTGGGGAGTGCATTGCGACGGCATACCGGCCTCGGGCTCCTGGGCGGAGTCAGAGAGGACGTGGCACATAAATTGCCTGGAGCTGAGAGCAGCCTTTTTAGCCCTCCGGAGCTTTCTCACGCAGGTACGGGGGGGGGGCAGCATGTGCTGATTCGCACGGACAATACGTCGGTCGTATCGTACATAAACCGCCAAGGCGGGGTACGCTCGAAAGCCCTCTGCGAACAGACGGCACGCCTGTTGCTATGGGCCGATCGCCATCTGCTCTCCATCCGCGCAGCGCATGTTCCGGGTTACCTGAACAGCGGCGCGGATATGCTATTGAGGAACGGCATTCCTCACGGAGAATGGAGGCTGAACCTCGGGTCAGTGAGACTTGGGAGCGGTTCGGGAAGGCAGAAGTGGATCTGTTTGTGACAGAGGAGAACATGCATTGCCCGCTGTTCTTCTCTCTGTCGCGCTCTCCCCTGGGCGGGGACGCACTCACAATGCCGTGGCCGAAAGCCCGGTTGTATGCGTTCCCCCCGCTGAAGATTTTGCCACAAGTGCTGCACAAAATCAAAGAGGAGAGGGCGCCGGTGATTCTAGTGGTTTCCCGACCTGCTGGAGATACTGACGGTTTCCCCGTGGCAGATTCCACTGAGACGGGACCTCCTCTCTCAAGCGGATGGCTCGATATGGCACTCCAACCCCGAATAGTGGAAACTTCATGTGTGGATGGTGTGCGGGAACCGGTAAACCTGGGCTCGTTATCTAGCCGCGTGATGGACACGATTACGGATGTAATTGTGCAATAAGATTTCAGGTAGGTTAAGAAATGAAGGGAGTCCCCGTCGCGTCAGATTCCTGATGCAATGTCTCGTTCCCGTCTCTCAGGGAACCAAGGTTACGAAAGTAACCGGAGACATTTTCTACGATGTAGTATACGAGTGACTTTAAACAGTGCAATATACATAAATGTACTGTAATAAAGATTTCATAATTCCTACCTGATAAAAGATGCGTAGTTTTTGTCTGGGTTCACAGGGGGACTGCTCACTCCTGGTCTGTATGCTGGTGCTCACTAAATCCTTCGCCACTGAGAGAATAAAATGATAAACAGCTCTATTCACCATTACAGGTCCATCACAAAAAGAGCCTTGATCAGACATTATGGAATCAGAAACTTCACAAAAACTAAACAGACCAAGCAGGCCCGGATTCAAAGCTCAAGTTGACAGTTAAACATACGTCACTTTTAGAATTCGTATCAAGGGCATGTGCTGCTTCAGTTAGGTTATTAATGAGAAATAATGAGGTTATAAGAGAGAAACAATGCGGCAAGACGTGCATCCGAATTAGAGAGAGACCGTGAAGCTAGACTGATTAATGTGCATGCGTTTTTATTTTTTTATTAAACCATTGCATGCAATTACAACAAATGAGTATACATTTCCAGCATCTTCCGCAACATTAACATTTATACAAAAAGGCTAGTTAATAAGTTAAACAACTGATATTTTTCCCTCAAAAAAACTAATCAGCATTTCATAACATAAAATATATTAATATATTTTTTGTTCCTACATTTTTTTAAATCTCAAAGTCAGGTTTATTATATTTTACAAAAAAAATGTCATAAGCATATCATAAAATATATTTATGTATTTTTGTTTTTCATTAAACAATTACAATTTGCTCAAAATCTATTACATTTCTGATTTACAGCAAGTGATGGTTCTCGGAACCACTGTTCACATTTATTTGTACGTTGCCGTATATCGTACATCCCGCTAAATAGTTATTCGGAGATAAAGTCTTTGTTGTTTTTCTGGTATGGTTTCCATTTGATCTGATGCTAGTACTGCACTCCAGCGTTTTCTGTTGTTTAGTGATGGTCTCCAGTAGGATTTCAGTGAGCTTTCTGACCTAAAAAAATGTTTTAAATTAGAACGCGTATTTTGTATCATTTCATTTCCACTGTATGGGTTAAACAAATCAGAAACATACCTGTGTCCGCTGACGGCTATGATTTCTCTCGCTTGGAGCCCTGCATCAGACAATTTTTGGATTGCAGTGGCCCTGATGCTGTGGTTCGTGTAGGACGATCGCGTCCCAGCTTCTTTACACATTCTCGGGAGCATTTGTGACAGCTGATTAATGCCCAAAGAAACAGTGCTATACCATATCTTGTCGTTAGCTTCAAATCTCCTTTTAGGGTGCAGATAGCGTGCTTTTGCGTCAGGTGGGAGTTTGCTGAGATATTTCTCTAGCGAAGAAACTGGGCACATGGGGTTACCGTGCTCTTCAAACATAGCGCCCCTCTGATTTTCCCTGTCGACCTCCAGTGGGTTTTTGTCGTTTTTCGTTTCCTCATTAAATGTCAACGTGAAATATTTCGTACCATTTTCGTCTCTCTTTAGTTCAAACGAGTCTGGCATAAGTTGTCGATTGCCCTCCTTCCCTCTTCGTGCAAAGTGTAACTGAATGTCATACCACACCTTGTTTAATAAACCTTTCGGGTTGCCAGGGTCAAGTGCAGCAGATCGCTTCAGTATTTGCTGGTCTTCATGAAATCGGAGGGTAGTGTGATGTTCTGTCTGTAACGGATCGTCGGATCTGTTTGACAACTCCTTTAAAAACGTTGTTGGGAGATGTAAACTCAGGGTCTTGCATTAAATTCCATGCACGGCTAAGAGGAGGTTCATTAATGTGGCGATTCAGCGCCGATCGAAGACTCAAGTAACTGCTGATACCATACAGTTCTCCTTTACTGGTCCTAATGGAGCCATAGAAATCGCGCAAAACTGAGCTCATTTGTGATTTCTCGATGTGTTTGAGGTCGATATTGAGCTGTTTTTCGGATAACCATGATTTAAAACAGTTCACAGCCCACACTGTTTGCTGCACCGTGTTATTTTCATGTCGGGTTTTTTCTAAATTGTCCAAATCTGCAGGTGTAATGGCTGCACTTCTTGCTGTTTGGCCTGTTAGTGATTCCCCTGCATCTTCATCGTCTGTTGAGCTTTCGTAGTTAATATCAAATGAAATATTCATAAAAATGTGTCCTCAACCAATCAGATTTGAGAACCAGAACGAACTGTTGTATAATTGCTAACAAACTTAAACAGATGCTAGTTTGCTTCCTTACCAACAGGTGAATTTCGGAGAGTGCTGGGTCTGCTCTCTGCGGTGCTGGTGTCAGAACTGCGAGTAGAGAGAGGTTTCGCCACAGGGGCCGTTGAAGGGTCACTGGGGTCACCTGTCCAGCGAAGAGTGAACTGCAAAGTGGGTCCCTGAGAGAAGGTCTCAAAAGGGGGCAACCTCTTCAAAATACAAGAATCAACAGTTGCGATCTACATTGCCACTGAATGAAATCATACATCTACTACAATTTGGGAAATAAAGCTCTATTTTTAAAAGCTAGCTTTTTTTTTTTTTATAAAAAATGATGACTACATTTGACTGCTAAGCAACACCCCCACTGATTTTGTTTAGAACTTTAAATGCTCAACAGGAAAGTTCGCAGTAGGGCTGGGCGATATGTCAAAAATATCTTATCAATAATCGCCTTAAAAAAATATCGCGATATCCGATAGTATCGTCTACCCAAGCCCCATCTCCACCACGCCCCGCCCCCGCCGAGACAACATTGCCGACGTGCACCACAAACACACACCATGTTCAGTTTGGTCTTAATTATTGCCACATTAAAGTTTGGTTTTACTTTTCTTAGTTTGTGCTTAAATTAACAGAAAACATTAGCTTTGCTGTTATGTTGGTGTAGCTAATAATTTCCACTCTGTTCTTATCAAATTTGTGTTTGAGATGAATTTCGTTTTGTGAGGAGAACTGTTGAGGAAAAAGAACCCAATTTTAAGTTCATCATGGTGAAGTTGGACATTCTGGCGGTGATTGTAAGAATGATAAATGCATTGTCATATAGTAATGTCATGAATAAAATATGCCTATATTTTCCGATATTTCTCTTTCTTTTTGGCATTATCGCCTGTGAAGATATTTCATGATGGCAAGTTTAATTTCCTTGATTATAACAATTGTAGCATTGTTTTTAAACTTGTAGTCAAGCTATAACGTATTTGATATTTATCATGTATGACTAAAATCATGCAGGGATTAAAAAACGAATTCTGAGCAAAAATGTTAAGGTTTTTTTTTTTCCTTCTGGTAGCCTACTAGTTCGATGGCTCCTTTGGCCCATTTTTATGTCTTCATCCATTTGCAACAAAACTTTATAGTTTTGTTGCAAATGAATTAAGAATTTGTAGTGCTATATCTCAACATAATTAAACATAATTATACTGTATACACTGTTTTAAAAAAGCTGTAAAAAATAGGGTGCTATGTGCGCTGTATGAATAGGCTTTGTCCATTCGAATGTGTGAGAATGCGAGAAAGAGAGCTCAGTCCAGTGTTCGCATATATAAGAGGCGGCAATTTGTGCGTGCTCTTTGTGTGTGCGCGCAGCACAGAAAACAGCGCGTGAGTGCAGAAGCGAGTTCGATTTCGTGTTCTTGCAGTTGAATCTTTTGAAATCACAATAAATGCGCATACAGAAATCGAGAAGCAGAATCGAAATGTAATTTCATAACAAGTAATTCCTGATTCTTGACTTTACGCATCTGATCTGATTTCCGAAATTGGAATAGCTTTTCGATTCCAAACCCTCCTACTAAATTATTTCATTCTTGCATGCAAAAAGACCTGTATGGTGACTATGCGGCTATGTAAAATATTTTTTGCAACTTACTAGGTTTATCATTTGTCATTTTTTCCC
>NW_015649134.1:870021-881200 GCF_001515625.1 Sinocyclocheilus rhinocerous | reverse complement strand
AAAATGAGGTTTAAGACAAATTATAAATTAAATGTGTCCTTTTATTATTGCTTGGACAAAATGCTGCACGTTTCTTTGTGAAATTGAAAAATAACACTATAATAGCACTTGCATATTATTGCTCTTTTGTTGGTTTTGATTGCTTCTGTTGTCCTCATTTGTAAGTCGCTTTGGATAAAAGCATCTGCTAAATAACTTAAATATAATGAAAATGTAAATAACTAAACTAAATTGAAATTTTAAAACAAGCTCCAAATCAAATAAATAAGTAACACAAATAAAATAAATATCTTCATATATACAAAATAAGGTTTTGTCTGTGCTCTTTCCATTTAAAACTAGAGGCAACCACTGCATTTTAATCATGATCCAAACAAAGATGCTGCATACATGCAACGCGAGCAGTTTTTAATCTAAATTAGATTGTATAATTTTGAAATTTGAAGCAAAAACAGAATGGTTTGAGTTCAGTTTTGTGAAACTATACATAAAAAATATCTGCATGAAAGCTGAGCTGAATGAGACGCAGATTCACTCTCTGCCAGCAGGTGGCGCTTAAAGCATTTCTTGGTTTCCGCTGTAAACAAAGCAGCGCTGCACTTATGACCTTTAATATGCATTATACAGAGGCAAGATGAAAAGAAAAAATACCATCTAAACTTTTCTAAAGACAGTAAGTTCCCCTCAGACATTCATTCATATAAACTCCTGCCCCTAATTGAATCGCAATTTGTTTAGCATCTCAACCGATTTGAATCATCACATATTTGAATCGATTTTCAACGGCTCGCGGTTAATCGTTACATCCCTAATGGTGACTATGGAGCTATGTAAAATATTTTTTGCAACTTACTAAGTTTATCATTTGTCTTTTTTTTTTTCTCGATAATGTCGATAATCGTCTGATACCTGACTGTTGACATCGACATCGCGATACTTACGAGACATCGTCGATATACGATAATATCGTCATATCGCCCAGCCCTAGTTAGCAGTTTATTTTCACCACATAACCAACCTTTCCATCTAGTATAGTCTCCCATGTGGCCCTCTTCTTGCTGACTGGACAGTCTTCAATCTGTTGCATGGAAACCTCATACTCTCCATCCAGCAGCTGCAGCCGTCTGAAGGACAATCATTATACAGCTATACTGTGCAGTTTTTCCATCACATACGGAATTTTTCTGGGAGCTCTAAGTAAAATGAAGCCTTCTGAAAGCACTGCTATTACTAACCTGTTTTTATCGAAAACAGTCATCTGAGCAACAAATGTTTCTGGGGTCTCTCCGTCACCTCTGTGGGATGAATTTCTCTTCTTTCTGGATGGGAGTTCCTCTTTTACCTCTACAAATAAAAGCATTAGGACTGTTTTGTTCCATTTTGGTCCGGTCTAGCATTTGTGATGCTGAGGCTACAACAACTGCAGAAGGCAGTGCTCAATTAACTGTATTGACTATATTTGAAAATGTAGGGTGCTGACTTTAATTGCTCTTCACATCATCATGGACAGACGACAGAAAAGGTTCGATTTCAGTCAGTCACACCATCAGAATTTCTGAAAAAACATGATACTTCTTAAATCGTCATCCATCTCCTTGATATATGGATATTAAGGGTTAGTTCACCCAAAACTTAAAATGCTGTCTTCGCTTTATCACCCACGTTGTTTCAACCTGTATGACATTCTTTATTCTGTGAAACAATATTTTAAAGAACAGTTTTTTGTTTGTTTTTTTAAGTTACATTAATGGACTTTTACACCTTTATTGGGACAGGACGGTAATGAGATGACAGGAAAGCATTGGGTGGAGAGAGGGGACACAGTTGCGCTTTATGTCGCACTAACCACGAGGCTATCAGCGTCAACTAAAGCAGGGGTTTTCAAACTTATTGGAGCCAGGGACCCCTTACAGGGGAGAGGATTTTCCAAAGACCCCCTCATAATTATAACAGTTACAACGAACGACTCGTTTGGACAACAACGCATATTTTCCGGGATTCGTGATATCACAAATATCGACGAATGTGATGAGACATGGTTGAGCTGCACTAGAGAAGGCAACGAGTGTTATCTCTATGACGGAGACGCGCTAGTTTCCCCAAGGCAGACAAACTTAAGAGTGGTTACAATCATCCGGGTTTAAATCGCGCTCAAATTGATTTGATTTTGACAATATTTACACTGAAGCTAGCAGGCGGCTATGGTAAGGGGCATGACATTTCCCGACCAGGCGCCGAGTGGTGCCAATTAGAGCCAAAAAGTTCATATCGGCGGCATATTCGCCGATACCGATATATCGGCAACAGGCTCATACAGGGTGTCTAAAGATATGAGCAAGTTAAATTTAAGACTTTTTAAGTGTCAAAGTTTTCCTTTGGGTACATAATTTGAAGTTGGAAAAAGGTAATAAATTGCAATATATCGCAGAATATCACAATATATTTAAAATCGCAATAATATTGTATCGTGACACAAGTATCATGATAATATTGTATCGTGAGGCCTCTGGTGATTCCCACCCCTACTAAATATTGTAGAAACTTAATTTGCTGTAAAGTTGCTTTGCAATGATTTGTATCGTGAAAAGCGCTATACAAATAAACTTGAATTGAATTGAATTTCCACTCACTCCAAATCATTTAAATTTTGTGGCATTCATAACAGAACAAAAATAAATGAATATATATATGTATATAAAAAAATTAATTATAGTGCCGATCATTACAAACATGTATTTTAAATGCCATAGGTGCCGATCCCGTGGGTGCTCGTGAAAAATACAAGATAGTCTTCATTCATTTTAACCAATAAGAAATGGATTGCCGCTTTTACAACTGTATTCTCGTATTTATAGTTAATTTGAGGCAGTTTTTGGCATTATTTTAATGGCAAATGTCGAGAGTGCATTATTGTAATACGAGAGGGCGCCAGCACGAATCTCTCGGCTTACAGCGGGCTTGCTCTCCATTATATAGGCCTATATATTGATCATGGCTCTGCGCTCCCACAGATATTATGTGTAACTCAAACTTTGTCCTGTGTATAAGTGCTTATACACGCGAATAAGTGCTTTTTGTAAACAAGTATTTATTAAATAATTTTATTTAGTGAAACGCAACCCTCATAGAAAGAATGTGTGTATTATTTGGTTGGCAATTGCATGCATTTCACTTAGCAAGATAAATTTTGTGTAGTGAATTCATCAAACGCACCATCGTTTGGTTGGTAATTGCATGCATTTCACTTAGCAAGATAAATTTTGTGTAGTGAATTCATCAAACGCACCATCGAACGGAGTATAGCCTACTCTAGAAAAAACAAACACCCAGTATAATGAATTACTGAGTAATGAGTTTGTTTAAATATGTTAAGCATTTGTTGCGTATGTGTATGATAACTTTGCCATTTACTTGTGTAAACAGCAGTGAAAATGTGTTTTAAAAAAATAAAATAAAATGCTCGTTTTTTGCACCCACCGGTAGAAACATAAATCGGCGCCTATGTCCATAACAAACTAAACTTACTTACTAAAAACGGAAACTTAACTACATAGTGGGCTCGCAAACCTCTCATTCGGCATGAATCATTTCCATGAGTGAATCGTTACGCAGTCTAATATTTGGATGCTAAACTATTAGGCTACTTATTATGTAAGTAAAAAAACACATGCAAAAAAGTGTTTGGAAAAACACCACGGCATGCTCACGCTGACCGGCAAAACATACATATTGTACAACAGACTAAGTTAAATTGAGTCACCAAATACCTTTTGTAGGTTTAGTTGTCTCATTTGGTTTGCTGATGATGAGGCTGCGATGTCAAGTTGCAATGCTAGAACTGATATGTTGTGTGCGCGCGGGAGGCACCAGGAGAACACATATCCGTCAGATAAGAGCAAGACATCATTCAAAACGGTCTATTTTTATTTGTGTACCTTCAAAATGACAGTGAAACATTGTGCTTTTGTAAAATAAAGAAAACAAACAAAATGCGCTTGCCGTCTTGGTCTATGTGAACCACTTCCTAAAATGAAGAAGTCCCTGTAAAGTCAATTCTGAGAATTGTTTCTGAATGCATTATAAATGTTACAAATGTATTGCTGAAACACATTACAAAGACTGTGAACTATGTAGTACTGAATAGTGGAGTTAGACCGTTAAACAGTTTTTCACCAATTCTGTGTTCAGGGGGAACAAAAAGGGGGTTCGATGACGCACTGGAGCCCCCGAGCCATGGCCCCTCCCCTAACACTATAACTAGAGCTCATTCGCATCAGTTCACCAGCTCAATCGCGAGTTGTCAGTACCGTTAGTAACACACAGCCTACAGTTTGCTAGCTAGCTATGCCTTTGTCACTGAAATGCGTATTTCCTGGTTGCGATAACATACAAAACAGCTCGGTGTCCTTATTTAAATTTCCTAATAATGATTATATCAAAAAGAGTTGGATTAATTTTGTGAAGAGCCACCTTGATGGAGAGCTGAGGATCACCACCAAAACCCGCCTCTGCAGTGATCATTTTACACCGGATAAATTTATAAACTTTCATCGGAGACAACTGGGATTCACTGATAATCTGCCGTTATTGGTAAATGGGGCCGAACCGACTATTTCCCGTCTCGGCCTTCATCCTCCGGTCCGGACACGCCCCCAGCATTTGAAAGCAGAGGATACCGCCTATTTTTTCAAGATTTTGATTACTTATTTTGTTTACTTGGCGGATTTTTTCATCATTCAAATTTGGCTGAGTGGTTAATAATAAATTTTTCTGTGGTGTGACAAACTCAGAACTAGGGCTGCACGATATATCGAAAATATCGAAATATCGCAAATGTAAATATCGCGATATGCATATCGCAACGGCGTGCCATATATCTCTATCATTTTAATAATAGGCTACTTAAATCAAAACGTTGCAAAAGGTCAAAGTTTTAGTTCAACGCATATAGCAGAGAATTGCTTGACGTTAAAAAGGGATTTAAAGGGACAGCAGCCTATAAATACGTGCTGCTGAATATGTCACTAATGTTAATCAAACAACAAAACAGCTATAACAAAGATTAATCTAAATTTAATTCATACAGTGAACACTATGCAGTGTTATTTTACACTTAATTATTAAATTTCTGTACCTGAATACTACTGTTCATTTTATCTATATCTATTTGTTCTTTTTTCCCCCTTTTTCTTTCTTTTTTTTTTTTTACTAACTGTTCACTTGCCTTTAATCATGTTTGAACTTTCTCAGACTATAGTTTTTGCTGTGGTATATGAAGAAGTACTTAAAGTGTATGGAAAGCAAAGTCTCAATGA
This sequence comes from Sinocyclocheilus rhinocerous, assembly GCF_001515625.1. NCBI lineage: Eukaryota > Metazoa > Chordata > Actinopteri > Cypriniformes > Cyprinidae > Sinocyclocheilus > Sinocyclocheilus rhinocerous. The sequence continues at coordinate 875,885 of NW_015649134.1, read as the reverse complement.
TATAAAATTAGTTTTATTCATTTTTTTTGTCATTCACATTGATGTTAAAATTACATTTTCTGAATTGTGACATTACTTTTTATGTACTGCTAAAACACTGCTGGTCACTTTCAGAAGTTGTAGTGATTCTTTCTTTTCCAAGAAAGAATGTGAAACAAATTGGTTATATAATTTTCATTTTTAAATATTTTAAAATATAATTTAAATAGATTTTTCACACTTTAAGTAATATCGTATCAAATATCGCATTTTTTAACAAGGTATCGCGTATCGCATTTTCCAATATCGCACAGCCTTACTCAGAACACATATTTAATATTGCCTTTACAGGGACTTTAAGTGTTTACGCTTTGCTTATTTGACATTAATGCATTATATAAGTCACTCTGGAATATAAATCATAACACGTTTCAGAAGATAAAAACGGGAATTGCAGTCCGGAAAATACGGTATAGCAAATTATTTTGCAGACCCTCTGGCTTTGCGTTACGGACCCGTTTGAAAACCCCTGGACTAAAGAACAGTTTTGTGCTCATAATGTAAGTCAGTAGGGTCCAAAGAACACTGGACCAAAAAAAAATCGTACAGGTTTGGAAAAGCATGACAATGAGTAAATAATGACACCATTTTCATTTCTGGGTGAACTCTCTTTAGCCTAACACACTAAAGCCATGAAACAAATGAGGATGGAGTCTGCAGAGCCTTTATACAGCATTCAACACTTGTCAACAGGTGTCACACACTGTGTACATACGCTGCCACTCACCAATATTCTCATCTGCCTCATAGTTGATGAAGCCGTTGGGGTCTCTTTTCCCTGTGTGAGACACTCTGAAGAGAAGAGAATAGGATTTGACCATGTGACTGTTACTGGGCTCAAACTCATTGCTGGACACCAGTAGGGAAGGGAAGGCACCAGACTTGGTTTGGCTGAGATCCGGGTTCAAAGGCACCTGCTTTTTCCCCGTAGGCACTTGCTTTATAGGGCAGCTGACATCCTAAGGGAGCAAAATGACCATCATAACAAAAAGAATGAGCAGCATACTTTAATTGTTTTATCCACTTGTATGTTTTAAGGGACAGCTCACCCAAAAATAAACATTTACTTACCGACATGTCGCTCTAAACCAAAAATATCACATTTATATAAAATAAAATGAAAGAGGAGCTCACCTTACGCTTTTTATGACAGACTTTGACAAGTAGCACCTCAAGTGAAACTGAGTTTTTATCATTTTCTGAGTTTTGACATGGCTTATCTGGTTAAAGAACAAAATTATATCAGAACCCTAAAATAATGGTTAGATATTAATATGATAATTCAGACGGATTGGTGCTGTACACTTCAGGCAAATTTAGACTCACCATTTTTGTGAAAAAATCCAGTGAATGTCAGTTGCAGATGTGAAGTCAAACTGAAATCACAAATGAAACATTACTAAAAATCACCATTTGGAACCAAATGATCCTATCACATTTTCGTATAACACAACTGGAAACCACTCAGTTACTCACTTTAAAACAGTCAATCTGAAAACAGTGGGCCAAAACCATCTCTATCTAGCAATTTAATAGACTACACAACTTTTGGCCAGATTTTTGCCCCACTTTGCTGACTAGAAGAGTTGCCAAAAATCAGAACCACTCTGCAAATTTTGGGCAATTGGAGTTGACAGATTGCACAGGAAGTTGCATAATATATGATGGGCACAGACTTATTTAGCTTTAGACTATGATTCGATTCAGTCGGAGGATATCAAACGTTGATATTTTGAGACTATTTTATGAAAAATATTGTTTTTATTTGTCATGTGTCTCCTAGCAACGAGGCACATATTTCTTCATCAGTTTGTTGTGTCGGGAACAACTTGAAAGTCTGGTAGTGTATGATCCTCAGTAGTTTAGTGTATAATGCCCAGTTTTTCCTCTGTAACCATTTACAAAGTCGGCAAGTGTATGCTGCCTATTGCTTGAAAATCTATTCAGATATTAAAAGTTGTGTAGCGTATTCCAACCTTTAGGCTCATATCTGTGTAAGAACACAGCATGCAAAACATCTGTAGAAGACCAGTAGGCCTACCTCTCAGACTCAGGCTCTTCTTTCATTCTGTCCACATTGGACAGCAAATCATCCACTTTAAATGTTTTCCTGAAGAAAAACGGCAGTTTATTTAATAAGCAAATTGTAAGCAAAGCAAAGCAGATTTTCAGATTACAATTATTAGAACATAGAGAAGACCTACCTTTTGGCATTTGTTCGTGAGTTTCTATGAGACATAAAAGTGAGGGTCCTATGAAGTAATATCGGCTGTGAAAAAGCAAGAAAACAAGCTAAAACCAAGTACAACCAGACCAGATGTTAATATAAATTCGGTGTTAAGCCTTTTGATTAATTTATAAAGGTATACTTACAGTTATTAGGTTCCTTGTTCGTAGGAATCTGTATATTTGAGTAGGCTCTGAATACAAAATTCATTAGTATTAACAAAAACATACTATTTTAAAGCTTCGAGTGAAAACAACTTCTATCTGTCGCTTTTAAACCCTTCATATACAATAAACTAGAGGGTTTTAAGTAACTTTCTGCAAAATTAGTTATTACTTAGACATAGTAATAAAAAACAGGAATAAGACATTACAAAGCTAAATCCAAGGACTCCTCCACATATCTAACGGCAGTAAGAGCAGACCAGAGAACATTGTCATGATAAAGAGTTGTGACAGATGTGTGTTAATATACTCTCCCAAAGGCAAAATCTATTTTACTTGGTGTTCCTAAATGAGACAGATAGACTCACTTTCAAAGGCCTGCAGGAAGAGCTCATGGTCGGCCTGCAGCTGCTCCATCTTGGGCTTCTTTATGGAGCTCACGCCAGAGGATGGGTATTCAGCACCATTGGCTTTACAGTTCATCACCTGAGCCGAGTATTTCTGAGGAGCCATTATAAACTAACAACTAACCGAAACTTCACACCAAAACAACACCAGGCGAAATGAATATTTGCACATTAATGACAGACAGCTGCCCTCGCTCCTTTAACCAGCTCTCTACCATCACCTAAACATCAGACATCGGTGGTCACCAGTCTCTGTGACTAGTACATGTTTTAATATGACTCATATGAATAAAACATATGAGTTGTAAATATGTTATAGATGTACGTCCTCAGTCTGGTCACTGATCCTCAACAGATGAAAATTAGCACGTTAGTTTGCGGTCCTTCGCAGCGACGAAAACGCAGCTAAACGGCACCTGGTTATCCACCCATACAGGCAGCCGTTCACGTACCGGTTTAGATAAACGTTATGGTTTATTAAATATCTGTTATTTGCGACCGAAATTGCGTTTATTTTGGATAGGAAAACCCAACCAAGTGATGGATATCGATACTAGCCCGAGCCCTTGAGGAAAGTGCCGTGAGAACCCGCCCATGACAAGTGGCAGCCAATCGGAGTCGCGTCTAGTGACATCGAGGTTTTCTATTGGCCTGACTCGCCTTGATAGACGCGAGATTAAGATTGGTAGAGGAGACAAATTGCCGCCAAGAATGTTTTGATTCTGGGAGAGAACGCGGGGAAGAACCGCACATAACGCTAGCTCTGTTTGCTTATCTATTGCAAATGATCATTTCAAATAAAAAAGTAATGAATGTATGTACCGAAATAATATATCTGTTCTACATTTCAGTCGAATGCTAGAGTGAAAACTGTTGAAAACCGTTGGCCCTCGCCACTCCACAAAGCTTCGCAATTCAGGAAAACATTAACATTAACGTTCTAAATTATGATGTTCTCCTAAAATGAAGAGCTTTAAAAAAACAACAAATACCGAGGATCCATCAATCGAGTGCAGAATTCCCGTCGGAGTTTTTTTCTGATGAGCAACCGGATGTAGACCACATGACAACTTCCCGTCCCCACGTGTGTCGGAATGTGAGGCAAGACAGGTTTCGTCGTTCCACTAAAACTCTGAAAATCTTACACATTTATCTGAAGATTTACTTCACACTCCTTAGAAATGGCTGACATTGTGCAACAACGATTAGAGGACAGAATACCAGCTCTCGAACAGTTGGAAAGAGTCGGTTTGTTCACCAATAAAGAAGTCAAGTGAGTATCAGTGCACACACGAACACAACAGATAAAAACAAGTGGTTCTACTCTGAAACAAACAGATTCCTCAAGCAAGGCTTTTGTTTCAGGTCTATGTTGAAAAGATCTACTGCTCTTGAATACAAGTTGCACCGAACAGTTCAGAGTAAAGACGATTTTATTACATACATACAGGTCTGTATTGACAAAAGGCTGTTTAATATATTTTGTTTTGCACAAACATTATTAATACATAAATTGGTTATCTGGAACATGATTGGTTGGGCTTTGCATTTGCACATGACCTTTCTAACCATCTACAAGGTCCAAATAGCTTAATATGAGACATGTAATTGGGTGTTTTTGTTTCTGTTCTTCATCAGTATGAAATAAACGTCCTAGAGCTCATCAAGAAGAGGAGAGCAGTGAGTAGAGCTTTGGTTTATTTATTTGTAAAATATAGTTTTAGTCATGGGTAATTCTGGCATTGTGTACTAGTGAATATATGCACCCCAACTGTACTGTTATGTTTGCAGAGAATTGGTTACCATTTTAAACGGGAGGAAATTGAGTATCCCATCATTCATCGCATAAACCATGTTTTCAGAAGGGCTACAACAAAATGGCAGGTTGGTCAATATGAAAAAAACAATAACCTTACTTTAGATGTTGTAATTTGATGTTCAGTTTTTAACTTGCTTCAAATCAATGCTTTTTCTGTAGGAGGATGTGCAGCTCTGGCTTTCACAGGTTGCCTTTAATAAGAAATGGGTATGTGATTTTGTTATTAAACATTAATTAAAAACAAGCAAATCTGTGGTAAAGTGCCTGTGCTGTTTTATTATGGGTATGTCAATTATTTAATTCTGTTCTTGTCATCTTTTTATCAGGGCACAAAGACTCAGCTCAGCAAGGTTTTGTCATCTATGTTAGCTATCCATCCTGACAAACCAGGTAAGCTTTTATTTCAAAAAGAAAATAATTTTAGTTTTAGTTGCTTTGCCTAAAAGATTTATTGTTCTATATAGTATTCATATTCATTTACTTTAGAGGTGTAAGAAATTTCAAAGCAGATGGCCAGAAATATAATAATATCATAATACTTGCAGCTTTGTGGATAATGGCTGCTAAGTGTGAGATGGAGGACAGAAACTCTTCAGAGAGCGCCCGACATCTCTTCCTCCGTGCCTTGCGCTTTCATCCTGAGAATAAGAAAATCTATCAGGAGGTAAGGAGACTCTGGCATCTCTTTGAATTGGCCTGAAACAACCAATAAAACATTTCATTATAAAAGGTCCATACTGATGTTCATATAATAAAACTGTGTTAATTTGTGTGTGCGCATAGTATTTCCGGATGGAGCTCATGCATGCTGAGAAACTGAGGAAACAGCAGCAGGAGTTGGAACAAGCTAAAATAGATGTGGTAGGGTTATAGGTGTATATCTGAGCCCTTTCTTGGGTAAATAAAATGCTAATTAAAAAGCAAGTAACAAAAGATGTTTTCTCAATTTAGGGGGAATATAATTTTTCTCCGGAAATCTTGAGTGGAAAACTTGCTGAGGTGGTGTACAGAGATGCTGCACAAAAAATTAAAGGTCAGCTAAATTTCCACAGAACTGTTTTAACTCAACAGGTTGTATTAGCTGAGTGCTGTACATTTATCCGTCTTGTCTTATCAGGGGCTGAATTCATCTTGTCGCTGCTACAGATTGCTGCCATCTTTGACTTCACAAAGGAGCTACAGGACACCATCCTGCAAGAGTACAGAGT
>NW_015649134.1:869443-869994 GCF_001515625.1 Sinocyclocheilus rhinocerous | reverse complement strand
TTGGTCACCTTAAAGGGATAGTTCACCCAAAAATGAAAATTCTGTCATTTATTATTCACCCTCATGTCGTTCCAAACCCCGTAAGACCTTCGTTCATCTTCAGAACACAAATTAAGATATTTTTGATGAAATCCCAGAGCTTTCTGACCCTGCATAGACCGCAACGGAACTACACACGTTCAAGGCCCAGAAAGGTAGTAAGGACATCGTTAAAATAGTCCATAACAAATTTATTCAACAATTATTTTTTTCCGTGTCAGCATCTGCCGCCATTCACGAGAGTACCACAACACGTGTGTGGTGCTGCTGACATAAAACACGCATGCGCTGCGCGAGAGTTGTGGTACTCTCGTGAATAGGGGTGAGTAATTAAAGGGTTAGTTCACCCAAAAATGAAAATTAGCCCATAAATTACTCCCCCTCAAGTCATCCTAGGTGTATGTGACTTTCTTCTTTCAGACGAATCCAGTCGGGGTTATATTAAAAATTGTCTTTGATCTTTCAAGCTGTTTAATGCCACTCAGCGGGTGTTGCATGCATCAGTCCAAAAG
>NW_015649134.1:868686-869139 GCF_001515625.1 Sinocyclocheilus rhinocerous | reverse complement strand
GAGTTATATTAAAAGTTGTCTTTGATCTTTCAAGCTGTTTAATGCCACTCAGTGGGTGTTGCATGCATCAGTCCAAAAGCACTTAATTAAAATGTGCCCATCCATAAAAAAATTTTTTTTTTTAGTGTCTCACACGGCTCCGGGGAATGAACAAAGGCCTTCTGTAGCGAATCGATGTGTTTTTGTAAGAAAAATATCCATATTCAAAACGTAATAATCACTTTAATGTAGCTTGCGCTCACTGTTGTCCACTGGAAGCAGTTCCGGGCGGATGACGCATGGAGGTCGACTTTGCGCATGCACCGCTCAGAAGTGACGCACGTGGAAGCGAAGGGGAGAGATGAAAACAAAACAACGTTCACTTAGGGCTGGACGATATGGCCAAAATTGATATCACGATATATTTCTTAATTTCGGTCGATACGATATAATTCCGATATCGATATGAACACT
>NW_015649134.1:867970-868374 GCF_001515625.1 Sinocyclocheilus rhinocerous | reverse complement strand
GTAAGACCTTCGTTCATCTTCAGAACACAAATTAAGATATTTTTGATGAAATCCGAGAGCTTTCTGACCCTGCATAGACCGCAACGGAACTACACACGTTCAAGGCCCAGAAAGGTAGTAAGGACATCGTTAAAATAGTGATCAGTGGTTCAACAGTAATTTTATGAAGCTACTATAATACTTTTTGTGTGCAAAGAAAACAGAAATAACAAATTTATTCAACAATTCTTTTTTTCTGTGACAGCATCTGCCGCCATTCACGAGAGTACCACAACACGTGTGTGGTGCTGCTGACATAAAACAGGCATGCGCTGCGTGAGAGTTGTGGTACTCTCGTGAATGGGGGTGTGAAATTAAAGGGTTAGTTCACCCAAAAATGAAAATTAGCCCATAAATTACTCACC
>NW_015649134.1:841391-867931 GCF_001515625.1 Sinocyclocheilus rhinocerous | reverse complement strand
GTTTTCCTTTGCTAAAGTACGGAAACTTTGCTTCCTTTGCTCCTGTTAACAAACGTTGGTTTTCACGAGCCTCACCGGCGCATGCACAACACTGAACTCATACGTCATCCGCCCGGAGCTGCTTCCGTGTACAACAGTGAGTGCAAGCTACATTAAAGTGATTATTACATTTTGAATATGGATATTTTCTTACAAAAACGCATCGATTCGCTACAGAAGGCCTTTGTTCACCCACCGGAGCCGTGAGACACTTAAAAAAAAAAATAATAATAATTTTTATGGATGGGCACATTTAAATTAAGTGCTTTTGGACTGATGCATGCAACACCCGCTGAGTGCCATTAAACAGCTTGAAAGATCAAAGACAATTTTTAATATAACCCCGACTGGATTCGTCTGAAAGAAGAAAGTCACATACACCTAGGATGACTTGAGGGCAAGTAATTTATGGGCTAATTTTCATTTTTGGGTGAACTAACCCTTTAATGACAGAATTTTCATTTCTGGGTGAACTATCCCTTTAATTAGAGGTTGACTGATTTATTATTTTTGCTGAATAAAAATGCTGTAGGAGCTATTGTAAATGAACAAATTAACGCTGAAACTAGCATTGGGGAAAATCCATTTACAGGAAGTCCTGAAAAGGTGATGTTTAAATACTGTTTGTGTTCAGACTGCAGAGTCAGTATGTCGATGACTGCATGATGTGGGATTTCATGTCGAAGCGTGAGCTGGATGCTGCTGGGGCTCCAGAGCTCCAGTCTGCGAAAGGAAAAGCTTCTGATACAGACCGCAGAGAAGAACGCTGCTGTGTCGTTTATGAAGAGGCTCTAAAGAGCCTTAATACAGGTATGATGTAACACTAGGATTCAGTGGTGGAATATGATTGGATTCTCATGGTTCTAGCTGTATGTAATTTGCCTACATATGTGTAATTTATTTTTGTAGAGGCCATGTGGACATGTTATGTCACATTCTGTCTTGAGAGATATAAGCGGAAGACAAATGTCAATGAACTCAAGGAAAAGGTAATAAACCTGTTTTTGTTTTTTTTTATTGGGGTGTTGCAGTGTTCATGATAATCTTGATCAGAATAACATGGACTTGCTGTATTTGGGAAGTTTGATTTATTATATTAAACCATATTTACTTTTTTTTTTTTTTTATCTAATTGCGATTGACACACATTGTGTGCCTGTTCACTTTTTCAGAGAAAGGAACGATTACTCCGAGTCTTACAGAGTGCTCATGATGCCAAGCTTTTGCAAGAGTCATTCTACAAGAACTGGGTAATGTTCACTCTTAACATTGGAATCTCACTGCAAAACCTCCTGCTTGCACACCTTATGCAGCACTTGGTTAAAATGGTGCTGCAGGTATAATGTAGGCCACTTTCTATCTCCTCAAAAAACAGCTACAGGTCCTGCTGTCGTCAGGGGATACAGTATCTGCTACTCAGATCGCCATTACAGCCACCCAGTGCTTCAGCCAATCAGTTGAGATGTGGAGCTTCAGCCTCCAGACATTGGTCCAGCTGGAGAGCACAGAGGCGGGACATCTATTCCAGGAAGCCCTGAAACATGTGAATCCCAAGGTAGCGGTTGTACCACAGCTGCCTCTAAGTGGGACATCTTCTAACAGCAGATTTGCCCTAATTAGTCCACTTGAACAAATGAACTACTTCTGAATGCTTTTCTTAAAAAAAATATTTTTTAATAATAATTGGATAACAGTACTATAGTTACATTTTATCCAAAGCGACTTAACATTGCTTTTAAGACATACGGTTTATCAGTAAATGCATTCCCTGAGAATTGAACTCCAGACCTTGGTGTTGCTAACATCATGCTCTACTGCTTGAGCTACAGGAATTCCTACATATAATTGTAGTTAAGTGATAAGAGTCATCCTCTGCTACTCTAACTCGGTTCTGTCCTCAGCGCTCTTTCGTAAACCAGCTAGTGAAAAATAGCCGTGTTTGCGGGATTATGAAGCCTGTAGTTACGTAACCCTGCATAGAGGCCGTTATCCAAGCACATGGGAACATAATGCTATAGAGTGATATCCGCATGCACAATTATCCGGTTTCATTTCTCATTCGTCCTTTTTATATTTGTGTTTTTCCCCCCAAACAATATGGTTCTGTCAGTTTCTTGCAAAATTAGAGATATAAAGGGAGAAAAGTGAGGGAACCCATTACTAATGAAATGTAATATAATACGATGTGGTCCAGAAAATCCTTGTAGCAGTAGTGCAAATGCTCTTATTTTCATGAATTATATTATCAGAAGTTTGAACCCAATGATATATTTAATAATCAGTCTATAATATGTTCTACAGGAAAGTCTGCCATTATGGCAGCTGCAGGCTGATTGGTGCATGACCTCACAGAGACCTGAGGACACGGAGACCTTTTTTCAGGTGGGACATGACTTAAAAATATGTTTGCACTAAAACTCATCCAAGACCAATTGATGATGGTGGATAAAAAGGCATTCAGATCATTTTTGACTTTTTTTTTTTTTTTTTTTTTTTTACTTTATTTTGAAAATTCCATAATGTTTAATTTGATTACATAAGTTTTAATTCTAATGTAGTCCACAGTGTTAATGTATATCATGTAATAAAAATTGCTCCTGATCCTGTACTTGCAGAAAGGGCTTCTGTCCCTAGTACCTGCAGTGTCATCTGCCATGAAGGAAAAATACCTTGAATGGTCCTATAAAACTGGTGGTTACAAAAGGGCTAGAAAAACGTTCACAAGGTACACATTTCCAAATCCTGAAATGTTATTTTCAGTTTTAATTTTAAATACTAGTTTTTCAATGTGGTTTTAGACTTTCGGGACTCCACTGTATATCTAGAAATTAGGCATAAGCAATTTAAAAACAACCTCTTCTCTTGGATTTCAGCTTGCATGAACACAGACCCTTCACTAAGGCATTCTTCATGAAGATGATTGAGATTGAGAAAGAGCAGGTAAAGGTGATGTAGCACCTGTCAGGTGTCTAAAATATCTAGTAACCAGCAGACATGTGTATGAACACATACAATGTATTACTGATTTGTATTATTCTCCCAGGAGACACCAAAGATGAGTAACCTGAGAGACTACTATGAGCGCGCGCTTCGTGAGTTTGGTTGCTCAGATGAAGGTGAGTCTGATTCAGTGCTTTTAGCCTTTGAAGAGGCAACTCTCTTTCATACTTTGAGTAGTATATTTCACTGATCAACCAAAATAATTTGCTGTTTTAGATCTCTGGATGGACTACATCAAGGAAGAGTTGGGAAGGCACGGAAACCCAGAGAACTGTGGGAAGCTCCACTGGAGGGCTGTTAAGACCCTGGAGGGTGAAAATGTTGAGCGTTTTACCACGCAGTACACACTTCTGCAGACCGGGCACGTGTAAAACCAGCATAAATCTTCAGTGTGTTTTCTGTATTGTTCAAATATGGACCACAAATTGGCTTCAGTGATTTCTCTTTGAAAAGCCCAATTCCTGTGTTGCAGTCTGTAAAGGGGAAAAATGAAGTTCATTTCCTGATCCTTCTGAATTTTTTCAAACATGGTGATGCATAGACATTTGTGCTTTTCTGTTGTTCCAGTAATAAACATTTTATGACATGAAATTGTCTTAATGTTAAAGAAATGCTTTACACTGTATGTTAACAGATCCTGACTTGGACCAGCACACTAAGTAAAACAAAAGTTCGATATAAACATGCAACCGTAGAGAAATGCTGAAGTAGGTAGCATCAATACGAAGTCAGAATACTCTCGACTTTTCTTTTGCATTATAAAGCTAGTCATTCATTTTGCCATCACAGTTTCCTGATCCTTCTGAATTTTTTCAAACATGGTGATGCATAGACATTTGTGCTTTTCTGTTGTTCCAGTAATAAACATTTTATGACATGAAATTGTCTTAATGTTAAAGAAATGCTTTACACTGTATGTTAACAGATCCTGACTTGCACCAGCACACTAAGTAAAACAAAAGTTCGATATAAACATGCAACCGTAGAGAAATGCTGAAGTAGGTAAGCATCAATACGAAGTCAGAATACTCTCGACTTTTCTTTTGCATTATAAAGCTAGTCATTCATTTTGCCATCACAGAACAGGTGTTTTGTTTTTATTTATTTTTTTGCCCCAGGAAAAAAACGTTTCTAAGGAAACATGGTAAAAGTAAAAATTCTAACCTATAAATCACAATGGTGCGTTAACCGATGTCACATTTTTAACATGAAATAAAAGTTTGACACTTACATGTAGTAATAGTTAATACACTGATAACATTGTCAAGTTAACTACATCAGATATCTTTAGTGATTAAGGACACTTCAAGTTCTCTATCAAGTTGTAAAAACAAGAATTTAATCGCAGTCATTGATGCCTTTCATTAACCATGGAGTTAAGAAATAAGCTGTATGAGATGTCATAGGTTAACAATAAATAAATTACATTATGCTTAGTCATTGGCAACTTGAATGTTTTGTTAGAAGTAACCAAGACACACAAGCTGACTCCACTGACAATAGCAGCAAACCGGTTGAAAAGCCTGCTGATCCAGTGGTTGTTTTGTGTTTGTTCGGCTGTCTCCAAGCTTGTGTAAAAAACTGGGGGCAGGTAGCATCTCTGAATCCTTTCGTCTGTGGTAGCCATATTTTTAATTAAGAGACACGCTTATTTTGGTTTACCAGATTACACTGAATCACATCAACTCTGATAATACAGTAGGGAAATTTCAACAGAATTAGAAACTAATAAAGTTTAGTAACCAATTAGGTGAAAGGCATGTTAAAATTCCTTTAAAATGAACTGAACATTGCTTGACATCAACATGGTTCCAAAATTTCCTCTGATGTCACTGATGTAGCCTTGCACACAAAAAATGGCTGAAATTTTGGGTCAGTGCTTCCTTAGCAGAATGTAGGTGAAGAGGGCCACAAGTCCAGCAGACAGCAGGCCAATGACACACTGGTGGATGGTTATAGCACTCTCCAGTGAGTGAATGCGTTCTTCCATGGCACTGGTGTGAATGTAGTCATAGATTGAGGCCCCGATGCTCCACACCACCCAGACTGCATCCACCAACGCCTTCATTGTGGGAGACACCATTCAGTGTGTGGCTGCCCCACAGTGTGGGATCCTCACAGCAGCCCTCACTCACCCCACCCCCACTATGGGACAGAGAATAGAATTGGTACAGCATGCCAAAAGCCTGAGGAGCAAATAGTATTGACAGAAGACAGTAAAAGCTTGACCAGCATGACCTTTTGTTATTTTTTTTGTTTTGTTTTTTTGTTTAATTATATTAGAAAACACCTGGGGCATGGTCAAATTAAAATACACTCTCAAACTAAAGTAGCAACACTGTCTGGGTATAATGTACATACTTTATACATTTAATGTTCTATGCACCCTCTATTGTAATATTTCTTAATATAATATCTTGTTTGGTTCTACAACAAATTCTACAGCATGTTAAAGGGATAGTTCTCCAAAAATTTAATTTCTGTTATCATTTAGTCACCGTCAAGATGTTCCGAAACATTTTCTTTCTTCTGCAGAACATAGAAGACATAGAAATGTCTCAGTATTTATGTATGCATTAATTAATTAAGTTTATTATTATTATTGTGTCCATACATTGGAAGTCAATGGCCACCAAACTTTTTGGTCACCAACATTCTTCTAAATATATTATTTTGTGTTCCACAATAGAAAACATGTCATACAGGTGTGGAACAATGACAAAATTGATATTTTTTTGTGAACTATACCTTTAATTTCAAGTGAAAAGCATTTCACTGCCATCGCATTGAGCATGTGACCAAAAAATGTTGAATAAACTCTAAATAAAGTTCTGCTTGAACATATGTGTGGTTGTACAGTTATGCATCACAAAAGAACAACACTGAACCGATTCCTCACACTAAACTAAGGGCACTTTATTCCTATCTACACTTTGATGATGACTCTCTGGAATGAGACCACTTAGTAAAATGTCATTAAATGAGCAATAGTTGACAACAAGCTCCTGTTTCACTCTTAGTTTTTGGAGAATTTGCATAATTATGCAATATGTATTTCCTATTATGGAACAAACAACACACAGAACAAGTGTGCAGGCATCTTCACTATCCCGTGGTGACTACAGTAATACCTTTATTATTCAAAATGGAAAATAATCAAAACAATGCAGGCGTTTGTATGAAGAATTACTCACAGGACGCTCTGGGGCTTTCATTCAAACTAAAAGAGATGCTGTTTTATATTATAACGTCTTTGCTTGTAATGATCGCGTCAAAAAGCCAACAGCAAGCACTTATCCATCTGCGCCACTGGAGCTGATGATTTACAGCCACTCTTAACTAAATGTAAATAGACACTCCGGAGTTTTTATTCCATAGTAAGGGCAATTCATACAATACATTTAAACTGAGCTACTTTAATACCATCTCCGAACTTTCTACCACGACTCTGCTGTTCTTCGGCTGGTTCTTCCTGTATATGTTGATTCACAGATGTCTCTTCCAGTCAGCGGAGAGTAATCCCAAACCAATGGCGCTGTCTCAAACTATACCTACCTCTTCCGGTTTGTCTGATTTGTCGTTGTGTTTTCTGACTTGTTAATTTGTTTGTCTGATTTGTCGTTGTGTTTTCGACTTTGTCATTGTGTTTTCTTACTTGTTATAATGTTTTGTGAATTGTTGTTGTGCTTTCTGAATTGTTATTTTGTTTTTTAGACTAGCATTTGCGTTTGTAATTTGTTATTTTGTTTTCAGAATTGTGATTTGTTTTGCACTTCTCTGCCACCGTATAATAGTGACGTTTTTTGTTACTGCATTGACCAGTCGGTCTGCCCACCTGACAGAACGAGCCCAGATACAACTCACAGCCCCTTATGTTTACATGTGTAATATAAGCATGACATCCTTCACAACAACAGCAACAGTGTGACATTAATTGCACAATTAGTTAGTTAAGCACAATGCAAAAGCCTGTGCCACTGCCGACTCAATCATCAAGTTAAAAAGGCCACGAGGAACTGTACAACAACTTTGCACTGATTTACAGGCCATTACTGCTCAGCTCACTAGGCCCATCATAGGGGTAAAAGCATCATCCGTGCTGAATAAAATGCACTATGTGTGAGTTAGTATCAGACGGTTTTTGAAAGAAGCAAGATCACAGCATTTAGGGAATGATGAGAGAGAGGCGTCAGAGAGATGAAAACAATCTTCAGCTGACATCCCTTCTCGCACAAACAGCGTGATGAACAATGATGAACACTCACCAAAGGATCGCCGATGTTAGCTGGATAACGAATGCAATGTGGATGATCATTCCTACAGTTGAATATTTTGTGAAAATATACTGGGCCGTATGACAGAAATCCTCTACCCTCCGCCGCGAGCCCGAAGCGGCTGCCGTAATGACGACATTGCAAAGGGCGTGTCTTCCATTGAGAAGCGATGTCAGTTTTTATATATAACTTGTGAACAAAACGACAAATCTCTTTAATATAATCTGGGGGAAACATCAACAACAGAGAACACGAAAAAAAAAATTTACAAACACAATATTGGTATTTAATTTGGCTTTTAAAATGTTTTTGTTCATATGCTTTTATGTTCTTTTTATTTTTTGTTCTATATAGGCCCGTAATACTTACCTATGCAACTACAGTCGTGGAAAAAGTAGAACAATACCAATATTTACGAACGGTAACTTTTCATATTAATGTGTCACCACAGGGGGCCGCTCCACACTGCAATGAGAGCCTTTAGAATTAATCCCAGATAATTGAAGAAAAAATCATACATTTACAGTCTGTTGCCTAATGAAAGGATACTTTCAGTTTTCATCAGAGGCCTATAAAAACAGAAATAAATATTAATTAAATTTTTTAAATGGTGTTACACAGACATTAAATGACACTTAACAGACTTTAGAGGCGACATAAATTGAATAATAATGGATTCTTTTAATTATATATTAAGTAAAAACACTAAACAAAACGTGTTAATATATTTAATTCATTGTTTTAATTTTTATAAAATGCCACTAAGTCAGTAAGTGTTTTGATACCACATAAAGGACATGGTTTATTATGGCAGGACCAGTGCATTTATCATCGGTTCTACATGAGGATCTTGAAATAGCCTGGCTATGCAGTCACATCAACGATCCTATTTTGGGAGGTCCCGGGCGCGGACACACACGTCCTACTACGATGAAGTATTGGCTTATGAATATTAATTACGTCGAGTGACGTCTACCCGGTAGGTCAAACCATCAGGCGGTTTAACTAAAGATTAAAAATGAATTAGGGTACGTGAATGGACACTCCTGGAGGGTTACTAAGCAACGTCAGCCTGGCTTAATTAATATTCATAAGCTAAGCCTTCACCATAGTAGTTTTCTGATTCTAGTCCCAGACACAATTCATTTCGCATGTGGTCGAAGGAACCAGTCGGTGGCGCTTTAGCGCAACATGTACAAATATGATATGTCTACAACAGCCAGATGGATAATTCATTAATAACGAGCACATGGGGTCGCTCTGGCTAAAACAGCATAACGTCACATGGAGAATTTCAAAAGGCTTGCGCATTAACGAGGCTCATTGTTCCACCGCGTAATATTGACTTTTTCCCTTCGTCCACTTTTGCGCAAAGGGAGAGTGTTGTAAGCGGTCCCTGTGGATATACTGTGTCTTCATGAGGAGTTGAGCGCAAATAAGGGGGCGGGTGATGATAATGTGTGAAGAGTGGCAGCAACTTCTCACTGCACGGCAACATTTTCCGTTCTTCTTCAGGCGATATGCCCATTCTTTCTAAAGAAGCTCCAAGGAGGAAGGCTGCTGGACATGGTGAAAATGACAGGTAAAAAGTGAGACCCTGGTGGTTGGATAGGCTCGCGGGCTCTTCACCGGACGTGTCGTGTCGTTATTTCTCATGTTATAGGCGCTGGGATGATCGTGTTTCCGAGATATGCCGATGGTCTATTGCAAATGTCATAGATTAACACAGACTAACACACTTTTAACGCACGATCACGCAACCTGAAGCAGAATTCAGCAACAATTGAGAGTGTGTCAGAGGCTGGGTCTTTGCGGGCAAGGTGAGTTTTCCTTTTATTCAACTGGCCTACAAAGTCCCAGTTTTCGGCCCATGTGACCATCTCTGTCAATTGACCGTGCTGAATATGTGTGTGTGTGTGTGTGTGTGTGTGTGTGTGGTGGAGTTTATCTCCAGTATCTAGGCTATAATAATAAAGAACTGAAACAGAACGCAATAAAATAGAATAGGCTACTTAAAGATTCTGTTCTATTCTGTGATAATGGGATGGTTGAAAACATAAAAATGGTTAAATTTCCGTTCTTCACACTTTTTTAAAACTTTCTTAAACCTATCATTTTTATGATTTAAATGTAGAATTATTTATGTACTTAAAAATATTTTATATATGAGATCTTCCTAATGTTGTATAAAGCAAATCTGCAGGACCGGGCAGTTTTAGCAATGTGGTCTGAGAAATTCAGCTTATCATCAATCACTCCAGGGTTGTTTTTGTATGGAATGCCAATCCTGCCATAATTAGAAATAAAGAAAGAAAGAAATGTAAAAAAGCAAAAATAAATAATTGATTGGCATTCCGTATTTTTGAAGGAGTTATGGTTGATGAGCCTAACTGGATGGTGAAATTCTGATAAAGTGATGGGTTTGTTGAAACCACAAGCAGTTCTGTCTTCGCCAGGTTGAGTTGAAGGTGATGGTCCGTCATCCAACAAGAAATATCTGTTATATTTTATATAGTATATAGTTATATTTATGTTATGTTTAGTTATATTTTTCAGTATAAAACCTAGATAGGCGTCATATTATTATTATTCTTTTTTCTTTTTTACTTTTGTTATTCTTTTTTCTTTTTTTTAAATGTAGAACTGTTTGTGAATATTGAAGTGGTATATTAAAAATATTTTTTTACAATCAAAATGTAGAAAATATCTAAAATAATAAAAGAAAATAATAAAATATTTAATTTGCTATATTTCACCTTAGCACCTAAAATAGGGATTAAAAGCGTGCATTTAAAAATACCCATAATACGATCGCAATATACAGGTTAAAAAATACATTTGTTTTACGAATTATTTCACAAAAACAATTTCATATTTACTTATTTTCACATTTACCAATGATTAGCAAGTCGTTACCGTTTTACCAGACCGTTTCTCAGGAGTTTGCATTAAGCACCTGCTTTGACTTCAATTAATATTATAATATTTTATTTGCATAATTTGATTATAACAAGCAGGGCACACAAAGTTTTGTACTGTGAAAAATCTGCCTGAATGATCAAGAGGTGCTTGTAATTTGTAAATGGCTGTTGCTGTAAACCGCTGAAAATTTAAAAAAAAAACAGTTTATAATTTGAAATCATTTAGTCATTTAATGCATTCTAATAATAAGGGTCTGACATTATGGTTTGCCCTTGTTCAGGGAGAGGAGGGATTTTATAGTCCACACTGACCATTACTTTAGGCTTTAGTTTTAATCTTTAGAACCATGGTATAAACCTTAAACATTTCTTGAAAAGCTGGCAGATCCCGGAAAAAGAGACTGTGAATAAGTCAGCAAGAAAAGTGAGGGACTTTTAGGGGCAGCTGTGTTATACTGACCCAGTCATAATGCCCCTAAAAATCCTTATTGCTCTTGCAATGCTCAGCGATTAACTGCTCTTAAATCAGTCCTAACATAACCGCTCCCACAGGATCTGCAATATAGTGATTAGATCCAAAATGTGCTTTCCTTTTGGACATCATCCTTTAGAGAACAGTGTTTATAGAATCTGAGGTTTGTTACTACAATTGGTTACGTTTCAGGTACTAAAAATGTTCCCATAAAATCCAGATCCCAATGCTTGTGATCTGTTGCGCGTTCAAATCAGTAACTCTTAGGTCAAATATATCTGCTTCTCTCATTCACGGTGCATTTTGACATCTTGGCATAGGGCCATCCGTTGTCTCCCGGGCAAGCAGTGAGGGGAATTTTTGATGTGAATGGGGAAATACCAGTGGCGTTGCTCAGAATGTATGTTCATTTCTAACCGATTGTTCTCCTGCTGTTAGTTTCATACAGGTAGAGAAAGAGAATGAGAATGACAGGTAGAAAGTAGTGGCAGCGTAACTGAAACAGAAATAGTGAAAGAAGTAAAGGGTGGGAAAGAAAGAAAAGAGACAAGGCAGCATGGTTGGAGCAAGAGAAACAAAGCTAGCTGATGACTCAGGCTCATACGCTTCATATGTCGGGAGGGAGGGAGGGATGGAGTGGAGGATGAGGAAGGGAGGGAGGGAGAAATGACTCATCAGAGCATGTGGAATCTCATATGGCTATCACAGGATCGAGGTTCTCTCTTCCTCTTCGCTGCTGCCTGCCTGTTCATGACTCTGTCTGAGGTAAGTGAAGACTGCCCACTCTGTCTGTCTCCAGCAACAACCTGCGTCCTCAGGGAAAGCAAATTGCAGTGCACAATGATCCTCGAGAGCTGCTGGCCTTTCAGAGAGACTGGCAAGAAAAACACAACTTTTGAACGTCTTTGGATAAGACCATTTTGGATGGGCTGAAGTAGAACTGCATATGTTTTTACATGTCATCTATGAACTGTAGAGCAAGGCCCCCCTACATACAGTGGTCCCAAAAATTATTTGGCCATAGAATGTGTAATTGAATGTATGACAAAATTACTTGACCTTTTCTCTGAACCATTTTCACAATTTTTGCAATGACTATTAAGCAACTGCTGTCCGAGTGATTGGCTGCATCCAAAATCCTAGGCAGCTGACTTGTTGCCTCTGCCTTATCGACTTTGTAGGCAGTGTTTGTGTGCAAATGTACCTAATGAAACTGATTTTGGACGGGCTTCTGATGCAGCATAATGGTCCAATGATCTACAACAAAACAGGGTGATAACTAAGCCAAAAACTCGATTACTACAATACTAATTTCTTGCTAGAAATTCAATCAAAAGTTGAAAAAGTTGTTCAGAAACACACAATAACAGCAACTTTCAGATGCCATTTTATTATTTTTTTAGCTCAGCTGTCACAAATGCGACCAGGGTAGTGGGATTTCATAGGCAGTGAAGGATGTGACACGATCATAGGTTTCGGACAAGCATTGTGTCATTCGTATGCTGCCTGCGGAGTCAACATTTTTCAACTTTTCGATGCAACCATTGCTTGTGGATAAATGAAATAGGGTTAACACAAGTGTAGCATAACTACAGGTGTAGTTCATCACATTATGAACATGTTCCACAAAGTTTTTCAACCAGAGCAATATTATGTGTATTTTCAACATTATATCTATTGTTTTATCATTTGAGAAAACTTACTGAAATGTGTTGCTGAAAAGTATGCTTGATCTGTATTTTGTAATTCCACTTGGGTTGATATTGCAATTATAAAATGCAAAGACATTTATACATGTTTAGGGGCTACTGTGTGTATATATACACTACCAGTCAAAAGTTTGGAATAAGTTTTTTGTTTTCATGTTTTTGAAAGAAGTCTCTTATGCTCACCAAGGCTGACTTATAAAATACTGTGAAATATTATTACAATTTAAAACTGTTTTCTATTTTAAAATAGAAAATGCTGGAAAAGCTGAATTTTCAGAAACCATTTCTCCAGTATTCAGTGTCACATAGTCCTTCAGAAATCGTCCTAATATGCTGATTTGGTGCGCTAGAAACATTCATATCAATTTTGAAAAACATGATACACTTTCAGTTAAAAGATTGGGGATAGTAAGAAAAAGAAAATAAATCAAATAGATCTAAAGTGACAGTAAAGACATATATAATGGTACAAAAGATTTATGTTTCAAATAAATGCTGTTCTTTTATCATGGTTTCCATAAAAATATTAAGCAGCAAAACATTGACATTGATAGTAAGAATCATTATTAATAATTGAGCACCAATAATAAGTCATAATAACGTAGCACCAAATCAGCATATTAGAATGATTTCTAAAGGATCATGTGACACTGAAGACTAAAGTAATGGATGCAAAAAAAATTGCTTTGCCATCACAGGAATAAAGTATAATAAAAATTAGTTATTTTAAATTGTAATAATGTTTCACAATAATGTTTCATCACATAAATGCAGTCTTGTTGAGCATAAGCGACTTCATTCAAAAACATTTAAAAAAAAAACGTAATAATTACTGGTACTGTATATATGTTTATAATATGCAGTCATCTGCCAAGTGAAAATGCAAGTAGCCTTGATTAAAACTGTTTCTGCTCTCACGTTTGTAAAGGTAACACCACACGTTCAGTATACAGGTGAATCTCAGGGAGGTTGATGAGTCACCACTGGAACAGGACACACCCTATTAAAAAGTGTCAACTCCAAACATCTCCTTGGGTTCCGCAGTCATGTGGGTGTGGGATAAAAAAAAAAGCTGGTCCGCATACAACAACCGAGAGACAATGTGCAAACAAAATGTAGAAAGACAGCAGCAACCACCCCCACCCCCAACTCTCCTTGGTCCCCTCCAGGCTAAACTTACCCGACCTGATTTCTGCAGCCACCTTCCAATATAAAAGTTGTTAAACGCATAGTTGAACAACCAGAGCAAATAAGAGGTCAGTGCTAGCTGTATCCTTGTAAAGGGTGGGGAGGTATTATTTATATAAATAATATGTGCATTCTCTTTCTTTTTAAACATGATTTAGTGTCATTGGTATTTATGCAACAGTAAATTCTATTTAAACAGCATGAAACAATTTTGGACATTAAGAACTAATATGGATGAGTCAATTATAATAGGTCTTGTACATTAGCATTTCTCGGCAGGAGGAAAAGTTAAATAAACAGCTCACTGAAATCCCAGTCTTGGCTCTTGGCAAGGACAACTTTTTGAATTGGCATGATTATATATGATTCATGATCAACATGAGGGTTATTGTATATGCATTTAAAAAAAATGAAAATGAGAGTTTAAATGTTGTCCTCCATTTTTATTATTTTTTTTATTTTTAAGATTGCTATTATCCATTATATGTTGTTAAAGGCTTAACCAACAAAGTCAGATTCTGTTTTCTTGTTTGATGGTACTGAAAGACTGTTAGTAGGGTTTTGGCTGTTTATGCACAGTGATTCGTGGTTAATTGCCACGGCTTTCTGCATGATGAAATCAGGCTTAACCTGTATCCTGAAAAGCTTATTCCACAGGAGAGCAATTCACTTATGTTTAATATCGCTGATATGTGGATGAATTACTTGATAGAGGCAGGGGTTTCATCAGGAAGCTTACAGTACCTTGGAGAGGCTGCTGAAATTAATGTTCCTAATGGACAGCTGGATCCAGACAATTCATACATTTTTGTTTTTTTACAATGAATTTTAAATTATGTTGTAATATTATGTATTATAAGTAAACAACAAATTAATATAATATAATATACTAATATAACATAATGGTTCTGTGTACAGTATAACAACATAATTTTTCTTTTCTGATTTTATTTTCTTATTCAGAAAAAAAGTGGCTCAAATTGAATTGCTGGAACTAAAAGGTTAAATAAAAAACCTTACCAGGCAGCTCACAGAGGAAATAATCACACTGAAGCACTCCTCAAATTGCGTTATTAAATATATTGATTCTACATCTGGAGTTTGTGATGTATATTTGATAAGTTAAATAATTGTTTAATAGTTTTCTAACATTGTTTATTGAAAATTGAGACCATATGACTGTTGCCACATCTCTGTAACACAATAACTGTAGTAATTTATTTCCTCATTGAAGATTTTTTTTGTGATTAATTATATTATAGCATGTATTTAATTATTTATTTACTTGGAAATGTTTATACTAATTATACATGATAATTATATCTTTGCATAAGTCTTACATCACTGTGTTCTGTATTCATTACTGTGTTCTATGTTCAGACTCGAACCCGCAACCTTTGGGTTACGAGTCCGACTCTCTAACCATTAGGCCACGACTTCCCCGTTCCACGACTTTTCTGTCAGAGGTATAAACCTGAAAACCATACTTGAGTAAAAGTACAGGTACCTTTACCTTACAGTGAAAAGGACTACAAGTTACAAGTCACCAATTTAAAAACAACTTCAGTAAAAGTCTTAGAGTATCTGGTTTTAACAGTATTTTACTTTACTAAAGGCTCAAAGATGCACTAGTCAAAGAGACATGTCAGTGAAAAACAAGAAAGTGGATTTGCGAGAAGAGCAATCATGTTTATTTTCTAAAACCAAATTAAAACTGAACACTTTTTTTTTTTTGCTTAATTTGTTTATTGAACTTTTACAATAATAACAGGATAAAAACAGGAGAATAGTGAAAATGTAATGTGTAATTGCAACACTCATTACAAATGTAGTGGAGTAAAGAGTACAGATGCTTATTCAAAAATGGGAGTGAAGTAGAAAGTAAAAGTTGCTAATATCTTTGATACTCAGTAAAACTGCAGAGAATGCAAAAAGATACTCAAGTACAGTAATTACATTTACTCAAATACTTTACACCTCTGTGTTCTGTAAGTGAAAGAAGCAACATTGACACAGCAGTGAGGATTGGAAGCTTTTAGGAAAATATTGAAAGATAAATGAACATTACTTCATTTAAATTTGAATAAATTGAATAAATTACTTTTAATTCTTTAAAGTACCATGAATTCAATTAGAGGGAGACATTTCTACTTAAAAAAGTAGTCTATTTAAGACAAACTATTCCACTACCTAATTTCCAAACATTTACCAAAGAAAGGCTCTAAAATTATATTATTGATATTTCTGATATAAAAAAAAACAATCAAAAATAATATTCCATAATTAGACATATTGCATACCAAAGAATCTGCATAGGTTTTATATAAAAATCATAACATCTTATCACATAAGCAGACAATTTAAAATTTGAGCACTCATGGAAGAACTAATTCAATTTCTGGAGGGACCTGTCTGACATTGTATTATCTGTGTTCTGTAACCGTTATATTTTGATATGCTGTCTGTGTGCAGAACAGATGGGGCCCCCATCTAAGGTGTGAGTGTTCTGTGCCAGAATCACCAACTTGAGAAGCAAAGAGTGAGTTTACCATGGCAGGCCCATGCAGTGAACCTACAAAAAGTCAACAGTACTGAATTATGGCCATCACTGCAGATCTGCGTGAGGCGAACCTCCACTAAACTGTATTGCAATTTCTTGGGGAAACATCTTACTGATGTAAATGAACTAGCCAAACAAGACAATTTGCAATGCAAACTGTTATTCAAACCTGTACACATTAATGTTTATGCGAAACAAAAGACTTCTGCTTAAAGAATTTTGCTATTTGAATAAGCAGGTCTTAATAAGTAGGCCTGTTAGGATTTGTTTTAAATTCACAGTTGAGACCATAAAGGTTTTGTAGAGATTTGCGTGGGTGAGGATTGATTGTTCCTGTGAGGTGAGTGGAAGCTTTCCTGAAAGCTTAGAATGCTTGACCCATAACCCTTTCACCCACTCGTTTAGACCGGTCACACACATATATTCACATACAGGCACACATTCATTTAAAGGAATTTTATTTTTTTTAAAATACATGTAATGCCTCTCCCAATCTCTTCTCCAGCACACCCATATGTGCACCAAAGACTACGACACCCAAAGGACTTCCTTCAAACCAAAAAAAAAACAAAAAACAGTAATGAACAAATTAGAGCCTGTTTGGAAAAGTAGTCTGTATGAACTTGTAATGTATTCTTTGTATACTGTGACGTGAGCTGATCAAAAGGAAATTATTTTTACATCTTTAACATTTTCTTGTGTGATGGCAGCTGCATATGAATTCTAATTTGTTTACTCAGATGTTAGCATTGCTTAACATTCTCACACACTCTGTGCGTGTGTGTCTTCTACACACATCTTCTGTCCTAAAGAGGGCATGCACATGACATGAAGCCTGAGGCAAGATCTCTTATCAGATAGCAGTGAAACTAAGATGAACGGACTGTTCATTCAGAGTAATATTAACCATATTCAAGTGGCTTTGGTCTTTTATATAATAATGAAATACTCAATTTACACTGTATGTTAATAAAGCTAAAACGTTAACAAATGTAAAGTTAATAAAAACAGTATAAATTTCAGATTAATCTATGTTGTTCCAGGGTAAAGACTGTTCTCTGACTAAATTCTGTGAAACCATGTAAAATTGAATTGAAGATGTAATGACGTCACCTGATATTACAAGATCCTTAAATCCTCAGAAATTGCCTCTGATACTTGACAAACTGCCAAACTAAGACATTTCAAATCAAGCGTTTCTGTTGAGAATGCAGAGATACAAAATAAAATGGTGTTTGTTGCCTTTTGTACAGTTTGAAATACTTGGGCAGCTAATATTTCTTTGATGGATATAGCAGCATAAATCACAGGTTTAAATATCTTCTACATAGGCTACATTTTGTGTCATAAAATGTATCAGAATTTGTTTGGTTTTGTTATTGAAGTTTTCCTCTAATTGCTTACTGTCTGTAGAAAATAACTGAACAATTTAATAAAAACAATACAAATATACTTCATCATGTCAGAAAATAATGGTTAAAATAATGGTTGCATAAAATTCACATGAAATCATTGGCCATCATATAAAAGGGAAGTAAAATTTCTCTAAATCATTCTAAACCAGCAATACTGATATTCTAAAAGAACAGAATTTCTAAACAACATGTGCTTGGCCCAGTTGTAGTTCTCTTTTCAGTGTGTGTAAGCATTAGTGTAGACCAAGCAAAATGAACTCAAATCAAATCAACTTCAACTCTACTACAGATATCCTGATAAATATTACTCCAGTAAAAGTATAAGCAGACAGACAGACAGAAGAATTCACGTCACTTCCTGTTTGTTGCTGCCGTGTGTTTTGAGTTTGAGCTCTTTGTAATTATCCGTTTGACTGAATTACTGTTAGTTTAGTTTAGTTTAGTTAAAGCTAATTTGCATCTGCAGTCCCTGGGCAGGATGTTGTTACAAAATTACAATACTTCATCACAAACAATACTATACATACAATAATAAGTTGTAAGTAAATGTAATGTAAATGAAATTAAGAATCAATAGGATTCCTGAATTATTAGGGGTATTTTTTGCAATTCATTATGCTCTATATGCCTATTTAAGGAGAGAGGCACACAGACACAGATCAAACTTTAATGCACTGTAAAAAATGGACCGAGATATTTACTTAAAAAAATTATGGTAACAATATTACACATAATATTTTTGAGTAGTTTTTCCAGGCTTGATTTTTTAATGGAATCTACCTGAATAAATCATGTGAAATCTCCTAAATTAATTAATCTATGACACAATGAATTTAATATAATTAGTGAAATGTGCTCATTTATTTTAAGTTGATTCTCAAAAGTCTGTGATTTTGAGCGAGGTCTGTTTGTATTTGACTTTGAGTTATTTTGTACATTTAAAAGACTATACAACCAAACACCTTTCCTTAATTTTTTTAGTTTAATCAGTTCCTCAATTCAAGCCCCCAAACTGATCAAGTTTCCTTTAAACAAATTAGGAAAACACATCTCTTGGTTTTATTAGTTAAAAAGTTCTCAATATTTTCTATACAACACTGAATCA
Organism: Sinocyclocheilus rhinocerous; assembly: GCF_001515625.1. Classification (NCBI taxonomy): domain Eukaryota; kingdom Metazoa; phylum Chordata; class Actinopteri; order Cypriniformes; family Cyprinidae; genus Sinocyclocheilus; species Sinocyclocheilus rhinocerous. The sequence continues at coordinate 849,248 of NW_015649134.1, read as the reverse complement.
CAATTTCTTTAATGAAATATACACAATATTTGTAATTCTTACCTTAATTTTTTAAAATGAAAATGACAAGACCCATGATTCATTTTTTACAGTGTGGGGTTAGAGCTCAGCCTGACAATATTATGTTATGACTAATCAGCGATAGACCAGACCAATATTTCAGTGGATACAGACATTAAATACACATGATCTTCAAATATTTTTTTAATTAATGAAAAGATTAAACTTTCAAAATTAGCTGTTTGTATTTTTAAAATGAAAAAAAAAAAAAAAAATAATAATAATAATAATGAAAAGTTTTTTTTCTATGGGTTAGGGTGTGGATTCGTCTATAGTATTTTTATAACTGGCTGTAAAAAAAAAAAAAGTCTATGGTATGGGCAAGTATAGTAATGTCCTGACAAGTATTGCAATACCAGTAAATTTGGACCGTGTCGGGACATTTTATTTTATTTATTTATTTATTATTATTATTATTATTATTTTGGTCCTCCAAACAAGCTTATAAATCATACAGAATTATTATTATTTTTTTTTTATTTCAAAATGCAGAAAATTTAGTGTGAGAGGTAGGGTTAGGGTAAGTGGAGAGAAAATACAATTTGTACAGTGTAAAAACCATTACGCCTATGGAGAGTCCCCATGTGTGTGTGTGTGTGAGTGTGTGTGTGTGTGTGTGTGTGTGTGTGTGTGTGTGTGTGTATAATTATAATACAATAAGTTTGAAGTTTTATACAAGTTTGTCTATTTCATATTTCGTTTGAGTATGTGTGAATCTGTGCATGCATTTCTATATACAAAGAAGTGTGAATGATTTTGCATATGAGTGTCTTTTTACAGGCATCTGTGTGCATTTGTGTGTATGTATGGTAACAGCAGTATAAACGTAATATATATTCTTGAGAAAACAAGCCTCACTTAGGGTAGAACATTAAAATGTGTAACGTTAAGGATACTATTTTAAGACAGAAATTGTATTATTGTATAGCAGCATTTGACAATTCTAAAAAGTGACAAAAAAAAAGCACCATAAAGTTTGATGCACTATATTACAAGTCTTCTGAAGTCATATAATAGCTTTGTGTATGGAACAGACTGTAACATCTTGATTCACTGAACATATTTCCCTGGGCTAATGCTCTCAAAATTCAGTTATATTAATTGCAAATATACCAAGTTTGACGTCAGTGATTCCAAATGCCACTGGCTGTTTTATTTCACGATTGATCGAGTCTCAGCATGTTTGAATATTCAGAAGTGCGAATGAGATTTCAAAGCTATGGGGAAAATTCACTAAGCTTGCTGAGTGGTGCCTGTTTTTCCATTTTTAATGTTAATTATTGCTTTACTTCCAGATAACAAGGTACCCAATGTTTCTCTGGAATGTAGAAAGATATTTTGACTTGGAATGTAATTGAGTAAAGGTAAAAGGTTCCCATCCTCATCCTCATCCTCATCCCATCCTCACATAGTTTCCATCTTCATATTTGATCTATAACTGCACACAACAATAAATCTGAGCAGGATTTAAATGTTAATTCAACCACAAAGGAAGTTATGACATGGATGGGACATACAAATTCACCTTTACAACCCCTGTGTTTAATCACACACTGCAGACTGTACTTGATCAGTGGAGACGGTGCTGAGTTCTCAGAGCTTAAAGAATGGATTTAACATATTTTTAGAAGGTGGAGGGCCACCTATGCTCAGTCTGCTTCAGTAACGCAGGGGAAATGTAAAAGACTGCTGGATCCTCTCTGTCAAGGCTGGCAGTAGCAGACGCACATGATTAGGTGTGTGTGTGTGTGTAGTTTTGATACCAGAGTATATTATTTTTGTCTCACTCACTGTTGCACATTATTATTATTCTTTAGTTTGGGTTAAACAAATCAATTTTGCTTGGTTGGAACAGCAGCTACGCTAATTATGTCTCTATTTGTTTCTCTGTTTTTGCCACGGGATTGACATAAGCTTCAGTCTGGATCCAGAACACCTGAGAAGAGATGATGCCAACCCCTCAGAGGACCTCAGATGATGCCAACCCTGAAACAAGATACAGAACTACCACATTTTGCTATTTTGCACATTTAATTATTTTATAATTGCTGTTAATAGTGTTCATCGTCTTTTTTATTACGTCTTAAATTGATTTTTCCGTACATTTCTGCCATATGTACATTCATTGACAGTCACCACTGATAAGCTACCACTAAATATTGTAGAAACTTAATTTGCTGTAAAGTTGCTTTGCAATGATTTGTATCGTGAAAAGCGCTGTACAAATAAACTTGACTTGACTTGACTATAAGCACTCTTTGTAATTATCCGTTTGACTGAATTACTGTTAGTTTAGTTTAGTTTAGTTAAAGCTAATTTGCATCTGCAGTCCCTGGGCAGGATGTTGTTACAAAATTACAATACTTCATCACAAACAATACTATACATACAATAATAAGTTGTAAGTAAATGTAATGTAAATGAAATTAAGAATCAATAGGATTCCTGGAATGAATGGATTTAACATATTTTTAGGAGGTGGAGGGCCACCTATGCTCAGTCTGCTTCAGTAACGCAGGGGAAATGTAAAAGACTGCTGGATCCTCTCTGTCAAGGCTGGCAGTAGCAGACGCACATGATTAGGTGTGTGTGTGTGTGTGTTTGACACCGAGTATAGTGAGACAATACAAACAGCACTAACTGTGCTTGCTGTTTATTTTATTTTGTTTATTTGAACAGACAGAAACACTATAAGCATATAAAATATGTTAATTTAATTTTCTAAAAATACAGTGATCACATCTACTTCTAATATTCAAACTTGGGCTGTCAATCAATAAAAAAGAATAGAAATAATTACATGATATACTTAATTATTAATACAATTCATTAACTTTTGCTAAGACAAGCCCCCAGTGAAGAGTAAATCACTGAAATGACATTATAAAAAAATTTACTTTAGACATCGGTGGTACTTTAAGAATGAATTGTTCCTGTGATAGGAAAATCTATTTTTATTATGAAATTCATGTACAAAATTAATTTTTGAATGTTATTTTTATGTATATTTAATTGTACTAAATTAAAGAGTTAAACTGACATCCCTAATGCAAATATTAAAACAATTTGCACATTAAAGGCACATTCTGTCCAACAATGGTTCATTGTTCTTTTATAGCTAATTTTTGTCTCTTATTTGACATTTATTAAAACATATTTCAGGACTACTGAAATGCTGCCAGAAAGCCCGCGCACACACACACACACACACAAGCATTTTGAAAGTGATCTCTGGCTTACAGCAAGAATGAATCACAACACTTCACTATTATTTTGTCTGTGGATCAGATTGGCTCAGACTGTTTTTAGCTGTGTAATGGTATACTTAAGCTTTTTTTTTGCAAGGAAAATAAATGATAAATGTTTTACGTTATAAAAAGAATGACGCTTTTTATAAAAGCTTGCCGCAGCAGGCTACATTCTGCTGTCAGCCCACTCATGACCCTCTTCAGGTTAATGTCTGTGGATTCCTCTGTTTCACTTAGATACTGTATAACATTTCACACTCATCAGAGGTGCATTCTCAGCACTTCTGTGTGGAGGACAGAGTCCCTGCTGTTGTTACGCGGCGAACGAGACATGAGACTTGCGGATCCATTTGCAAAGCTTTAATAGGAGACAGAGACGTGGTCATAAAACAGGCATGGGTCAGACAATGGCAAACATTCTGTTACGGGGCTGACGAGACGTGAGACGTGCGGATCCATCTGCAAGGCTTTATTAAAGGGTGTGGTCATAAAACAGGCATGGGTCAGACAATGGCAAACAGGTATATTGAGGGCAAGACAGAAGAGTTATCCAAAACGAGCGTGGTCGATAAGCGGCTAACAATATCCAGAGGGCTTGACATGAGGGGTTATCCAATAACACGAGCTAGAGTCCAGGCGAGGTGCAAACACAGTCCGAAACAGCAGGCAAAGGGTTAACTCAAGATAAACAGGCAAAAATCAGGTACCAGGAAATCAGAAAACACGGCGAGACTAGACTAAGACTAGAACTAGAAACTAACACAGGGAAAAGGCTCTGTAAAGCAGCTATCACACAATCAGCGATGAGCAATAAGCACTAAACAATACTCGGCAGTTTGAAAGGGATCAGAGTGAGTGTTATATAGTGAATGTGTGATTGGTTACAGCTGTGTGCAATCAGTGCTGTGTGCAATCAGTGCAATGGATGATGGGATATGTAGTCCGGGATGACATGCAACAGTTTGTGTAGTGCGAGAGTCAATGTAATGGAAGGGTGACCTCTGGTGGTGAGTGAATTGAAGTTCATAGACCGGATTCGTGACAGCTGTTTTCTTAATCAAGAAAATGAATGAAAATCATTCAGATTTCTCATAACTTAAACATGCAACCAAATCCAACCATCCTTAATGTTTAAAACAAAACGCCATATTGCAGTAATTTTCCCAAACAAGGGACATTACAACATAATAAATACTTGTTTACCAGAATTCACAAATTTCGTAAAATGTGGTGCTAGTTTAATGTTATGGGCAAAGGGATAATGACTAGTTCTTAGTTCTTAGTTATATACTCTTCATAATCATAATGTTTTTTTTATTATCATTATTATTATTATTTACACTAAAATTTTGACTCTAAATAAATAAATAAAAATGCCATGCTGTTGTCCTCAAGTTCTTTCCACATGACATTTTACAACTAACCTAGCCTTTGCCATCAAATTATCTATAGAGACTTATTGACTTTGACACACAGGGGGTCTATTATAATATTATAATTTTCTTGCACAACAAAATATTAAACTTAATTTTAATTTAGAAATGAAAAACAATCATATCATAGAAGATGTGTCTTTAAGTCACTGCATGCATAATTTCCATAATTTGTAATAAATTAATTGATCCTGGCCAAAAGAAAATGTGCATCACACCAGTAAACTTTATTTGATAAATTTTCCGATGTCTGGCATTGGCACACAATTAGAATGTTATGTTCTGTCTTTAATATGCTTTTTATGATACAAGTTTGTACAGCACAAAATCAAGGCTGTGGGTGTTTGAAGGAGCATTTTCATGGGGCAACTAAGCATTAGTACCAAGAATATCATATGAGATTGCCTTTCATCAGATGACCAGACACTTGGAAACACACACAAAGAGCATGTCATGAACTACTTTGCAAAACAACTGTTTCATAAGAACATGAAATTGTCACTATGTGCTGTTTAGCAACATTCCTCCCCGAAGACTCTAGTCTGGGTCTTGAGGATCATTCAGCTCCTCTCTACCAGTAAGATACACACTTTTTCCACTGACTGGGAGCATGGAGCAGCCGTTTTTGCCAGTCTCTAATAATAGCTAGATAGTGCACAACAGTCAGATGGTTTTGAAATACAGTACATGACAAATGCCTGGGGGCCACACATTAACACTCATGAGACAATCAACATTCAGGAGAAAAGGTTGAGGAAGACTACTTGGAGAGAGAAACAGAGAGGCAGCCAAAGAAGAAAGAAAAGAGCAGGGATTGTGTGTGCGGTCATGTATTATTAGTGAAAGGGAAAGAGTGCTTGACAGAGAAGTGCTTGTCTATTCAAACATCGGAAAACACCTGTGCCTTACTCTTAGGTGAGACAGAGAGCACTTAAGATCTAATAATATAACAAGCTCTGATGAGGAGTCACATTTGGATAAGAGAAGTTACAGACTAACATAGCCTGCTGACTCTACAAATGACTAAGTCAAAGAATATTTCCTCCATGTTGAATGCATTCTTGGGTAACCTACTGAACCAAAATAACTGGGCCAGGTTTAACAGTGCGCAGATTCCTAATGATTTAACCACATCAGCTCCTCCATGAGTCATCAAAGAACAAAAGCTCTTATTCAAATGAATAACTGATCTAGGATCAGTTCTTTCAACAGTGACACAAAGCAGATCAATTTAACTCTCACAAGAAACTAATCACGCTTACCAGCATTGAACCAAATCTGAGTCAATGCTAGGGTCTCTTGCCATCCTGGCTGTAGTTTGAAAACCACAAAAAAACAGAAAACTGCCTATTAAGACCAGACCTCCACCACATCACAGAGACGTCAGTGGGTCAACGAATCACAGGCTTGTCAGGAATACATACCTTAACTATTACAGACTAAGAGTTGGTCAATTGGATTCTCTTCCCCTAGGCAGGCCTCCCACATCTAGAACTCCCGGTGGAGTTACAGTAAGCCAACTGTCCACCTATAACAACAAACACATCATGCAAACATCTCACTGCATTCCAGAATCCAAATCATTCACAAATATACCAGACTGTTACAATATCGAAGAACTGTTGTTTGTTTTTTTATTTTAGCACCTTTTCTTTGTGTAATCTATGCTGTGCTCATATTAATTCGCTTTTTCCAGTTTATGATGTGGTTTGTCAAGTTTCTCATCTGCAAAGCAAATTCCAAAGATCTCACATGTATCTGATACGTTATTTTCTAAGGAAATCTTTGCATATTATGTGTGTAGAAAATGTTTTGATTGATTGGAGGCAATTGAATTAGATAATTTGTAGAAATTTGCACAATGAAGATGCAGATCCAAAATATAATATATTTAACATAACCTTTCATTTTTGTTAGTTGTTATTATTATTTAATTAAATTTAAAATATATATATAAGTATATAATATAATATAATATAATATAAATGGTATATAAGTATACCATTTTAACAATATACATTGTTTTAAAGCAGCTTTACATAACATAATATCTGTCTAAAATTCTTTGAAACCCTGAGCGGTTGAACTCCAAAGCGTCAATGAAAAAAATTATGCCTAAATATATTTGTCAGTTCTTTGGGATATTATTTTAGTTGAGGGTGGAGGTGTTTAAATAACACTGGACTTTGTGAACAGGTAACTATATTCTATGAGTCACAACAATCCGAAGCACACATTTTTTAATTAGTTATCACATAGCACCCAGAGAGATGCTTTCTCTGAATAGCATGTGCATATGCTATACTGCAGCTATAGTGTACTTGCTCTATGACTGACAAAGATTTTAGTGCATAGTGCTTTAGTGAATTGAGAATAAGTTATCTACAATAGTTGGTTAACTAAATGCTAAAACTACACTAATGCACATTCAGATTCAAGCAGTAATATAAACCTGAGATGAGGAGTCTACATGCAAATAGATATGAGCAAAGACAAGCTTTGATGACTCATCATCTTCCAACAAGACTCCAACATCAAACACGGGCGGCAGTTCAAACTTGTCATAGTGGCGGGATCCTACAGGCAAGGATGGGACCTCAACACACCTACATAAACTTGGCAATGATGTGGAGAGGCAGACAATATTTTGGCAGCTTCCAAAAAGACTTAATTTGCTAGTATAAATTTTAAGATCTGATCAAATTTATGGATAAAATTGAGGCTGAAGAACTGTCTAAAATTGACAAACACATTATCTATTCATTATACAGTGGAAGCCAAAACTTTGAAATACACTCAAAACTTTGGAAAAATTGTGGCAGTGGTTGGCAGGGGTATACTGGTTTCCCTGCTATTTTCTGTTGCCGGTGTTTTGTTTTCCAATGCTTAGAATACTCTATTCCAAAACGTTGAACACACATTGACCAATAAATATTATTTAATTATTAAAAAGAAACTTTCAATCCAAATAATACACTTTTGCTAGGGGAAACTTTTACAAAAGAACATTTGAGACAAGATAAAGTTCTCTTGAGTTCAGGAGTCATTCTACCTGGCACTGAAATGCAAACTTTGTGTTACATAGATCCTTAACCATTAACCCCTTAACTGTCATT
>NW_015649134.1:839470-841089 GCF_001515625.1 Sinocyclocheilus rhinocerous | reverse complement strand
GCTGTGACAGGGCAGACTGTGAGTTCATGAACGGCCTCCTTGGCCGTGGCAGGACAGACAGTGAGTTCATGAATGGCCTCTGTGGCCGTGACAGGACAAGCAAAGAGTTCGTGAGCGGCCTCCATGGCTGTGACAGGGCAGACATTGAGTTCATGAACAGCCTCCGTGGCCGTGACAAGACAGTCTGTGAGTTCGGGAATGGCCTCTGTGGCCGTGACAGGGCAGACAGTGAATTTATGAACGGCCTCCGTGGCCATGACAATACAGGCAGTGAGTTTGTGAACGGCCTCTGTGGCCATGACAGGGCAGGTAGTGAGTTCGTGAATGGCCTCCGTGGCCGTAACAGGACAGACAGTGAGTTCGAAAGCGGACGCCACCACCTCAGGAGGTTCTGCAGGCTGTGGCTTGGCAGACATGATGTGGGCAGGCTTTGGCATAGCAGGCATGACGTGAGCAGACTTTTGGGAAGTGTCATGTTCCTTCTCCATGACACCCACAGTGACAGCAGATCCACTCAACTGCAGAGCAAAGTCTATATACTCGGCAAGGGACCAGTGAACCTTTCCCCCAGGAAGCTGGGAGCAAATGGGCTCATTCAGACCCACCCGAAAAATGTCCTTTAACGCCACATCATTAAAAGCCACCAAATGGCACAGTCCACAAAAGTCCTGTACATATTCCTCAATGGCCCGGTTGCCTTGACGCAGGCAGGGGAGGCGTGAAACTGCTGGGTTCATTTTGTTCTAGGTCGTGTATTCTGTAATGAATCAGTCCACTGAAGGCGAGCGTAGTGAAGAACCCATGTGCAGTTTATTTACAGACGTGATCCACAATTCAAACATAAACCAAGACTAGAGACACAGACTTGACTTGACGAGGCATGAACAGACTTGACGAGGCATAAACAGACTAGACTCACCGACAGCGGGTTACAACTTCAAAATAAAAGACATGAAAACATGAACAAGAAACACCACCCAAAACACCACATTACATAAAGAAAATGTACTGTCCTATAAAGTTTAAATTTTATATAAAATAAATATTTGACAGAATATGTTTTACTTTTTAAAATTTCTATAAAATTAAAGCCCTATGTCTAAATAAGTTAATTATGTTCCAAATTCAAAGTCAATATATGTATATAAAAACTGAGGTTCCTGGGAGATTGTCAGACTTTTGGACCCGTTTTGTCCCCGTAGTTCTTCATGTGTTTCCTTATATGGTCTTTTTCCTGTTCTTGTTTAGTTTGATTGCTTTATGATTCCTTGCACCTGTGTTGAGTTCCTCATTATCCTGTGTATATAAGTTCCTGGTTGCTCTGTGTTCCTTTGTCGGATCTACTCGTTAGTTACGTGTGTTTGTGACAGTTAAAGGTTGGATTATTTCCCGCCGACCACGCCTTTCACCCCGAACCTAAAGGGGAATCTAAGGAGGAGAAGGTGATTGGTTCTAGTCCCTAGGTCCGCTCCAGTGTCGGCTCCAGCCCAAGAGCTCGCTCCAGTTTCGGCTCCAGTCCCAGAGCTCGCTCCAGTGTGGGCTCCTGCCCCCGAATCCAGCCCAAAGAGGGCTCCTGTCCCCGAGTTTAGCCCACGGAGGGCTCCTGTCCCCGAGTTTAG
>NW_015649134.1:830518-839460 GCF_001515625.1 Sinocyclocheilus rhinocerous | reverse complement strand
GCCCCCGTAGTTCTTCCTGTGTTTCCTTATATGGTCTTTTTCCTGTTCTTGTTTAGTTTGTTTGCTTTATGATTCCTTGCACCTGTGTTGAGTTCCTTATTATCCTGTGTATATAAGTTCCTGGTTGCTCTGTGTTCCTTTGTCAGATCTACTCAGTAGTTACGTGTGTTTGTGCTTTTCCTATGTTGGATTATTCCCCTGCATATTCATCAAAGACAGTTAAAGTTTATTCATGCCTCTTTCGTGCTTCCAGCAAGACACACGTGACAGAGATTTTATTCAGGCATTATACCAAAAAACAAGACACCCAAACTCAACTGATTTTTTTTATGCATTTTCCTGTCACAAATTTAGAATTTTTTTTCTCAATATTTCTTCTATCACAACATAACCACCAAATATGGAATCTTGAGACTCAGACCTATCCGATATGTATTTTGTCAGAATCATAAATAGATTTGATTATAAAATATCAGAATACATTTGGTGATATGACACTTGACACTGCCTATATGGGGGAGGAGACAGCTAAAAGATTTGACCATTTCCATGATAACGCAATATCCGATTTCAAAATTTGCACAGGATGAATTTTGTGTTTTTAAGCTTTCAAATTATATCTAATTTATGACAATTACTAAAATATGTGATGGGGAAAAAAAGAGCACGAAGCGTCCTGCCAGCGGGACAGGGATAGTTAGCACCCATAAGAGAGAGAGGCTATTTAATGCAGGTTTTTAGTTACAACTTAAAAACCTTAATCATTAATATATTACTCTGTATTGGTTAAATGGCTCATATTACTCTATGTCGTTGTGACTTGATACAACACTGCCATCAGCAGTACAAACACTGAGAATATCATCAGTGCTGTTTGTTTAATCTTTTAACAAACTACACTTTGTTACACACTGCAAGTTGTTACATTGCTCTGAACTGATTTTCTGTACAACTGTAGTTTCATACCTCCAGTATCATTCTGAGTTTCTCAAATAGGCCTAATTAAAAAATGTAATACTCAAACTACTTTGTCCATTTATTAACTGATTGTCACGAATTGCTTGTGGTGTTCCGCATTTGTAAATTACTTTGGATAAAAACATAAAATGCAAATATTTAGTCTGAAAGCCACTTCAAACAACACAGGAACAACTGTACATTGATACAGAACAAGTACATCACTTTTCAGAAAGTGACCCCAGAAAATAGACACCCCGTATTTTTTATTCCAGAGTAAGTTATTAACTGATTGTCACGAATTGCTTGTGGTGTTCCGCATTTGTAAATTACTTTGGATAAAAACATAAAATGCAAATATTTAGTCTGAAAGCCACTTCAAACAACACAGGAACAACTGTACATTGATACAGAACAAGTACATCACTTTTCAGAAAGTAGAGAAGGAAATTTACATACCATTCATTGCACAGTACTTCATGAAGTTTTTGTTCAAAATAAAGACAGTGAAAAGGTGTTTTTTATTCAGCCTAATTAATCTTACATGTGAAATAACTATGGGATTACATTTCTGCCGCAATTCTGCGCGCGAAAGATCATATTTTGAGCACGCAAAAGTGCGTTTTGCATGCGCGCGAACTGAGTTTTGTGGAGCAAATGTTTGTTTCGCAAAGAAGAAAGTATTTTGAGCGCACGGAAATAAATTTTGCATTTAAAAAATATAATCAGAATATGAACTTGCATAATAATTATGCATGCACTGTATTTTTCCTCTTCTGCTGTCGAGGTAATGCAAGGAATGTTGTGAGTGGTTGTCAAGGCAGCCAATCAGAATTTAGCAGCCTAGTCTCTGATTGGCTGGAATTATGGCATCTTGTAACGCTGGGTTGTGTTGAGCACGCGAGCTGTTGGTATTTAGAGCACTGAGGGCGGGCATCAGGTGAGCAAGCTAGTGAAACGTTGCACGCGCAAAAGAAAAGGTCTGCACACATCTAAAAACTTATTTTAAATGCACAATTGATTTTCATGCGCTCGAAATACTTTTTTCTTTGCGAAACGAACGTTTTCTCCACAAAACTCAGATCGCGCGCGTGCAAAACGCACTTTTGTGCGCTCAAAATATGATCTTTCGCGCGCAGAAATGTAATCCCATAAATAACAAGCTGAAATAAAGTGCTGAATATGTCACCCTTACAGTGCCATTAACTACATTTATATATTATACTCTAGTATTTAAATATATTAAAATATTTATATTACATATAAATTCACAAAGACAAATTATATACATTTACATATAAAAGTATAGTAATTGGTATTAGATTCATAGTTGTTTACAGAAGTATATAATATATAATATGTCATTATAATTGAAACCCCTAATCTGTATGACTCAAGTGTTATCTGCATTTGATTGTGTTGAAGCATCCATAAACATTTTTTGTCAAGCGAAGTGAACTTTAGGGAGCTGACGACTTCAGAAGCAGTGAACACTGTGTAGCGACCCTGTGAATTTAAAATGCAACTTAAATCTCTTCATGTTGAAGTCCTGATTAGCCTATCAGGGTTTATTTTGCAATAATGACCTGCTGACTATATTATCCCTTACTTAGTGTATTTATATGATTATGGGGGTAGACACTATTAACTAGTTGCATTATTAGCTATTAGCATGCATATTACTAGCATATTGGCTGTTTATTAGTACTTATAAAGCACATATTAATGCCTTATTCTGAATGACCATATTTTAGATCCCTTAATACCAAAACTTAGCAACTACTTTACTAACTATTAATAAGCAGGAAATTAGGAGTGTTTTGAGGCAAAGGTTGTAGTAAATAGTTAGTTGATAGTGAGAATTGTTCCCCAAACTAAAGTGTGACTGAATTTACATTAAGAATGTACACATTAAATTCATATACACCATTTTAACTTCTCATTTCAGTGTCCTAAAATCACTTAAAATGTGTCTATTATTGTATTGTATTGCAGCTGGTACCAGGGTCAGCTGCTGTAAAGATTCATCCAGGCAAAGATTCATTCGACAGTGTCATTTCCAGCACAATGGAACAGACTGTCTTGTGAATGTTCTCTAAGAAATGTAGGTGAAAGAGGAAGCGCATATCTGTAATTCCCCACTCAAGTCTCAAGTGGCCACTATACTTTAAAGCACCATCAAAAAGTTCTTGCCCAAGACCCTTTTAGTTAAACCAGGAGACAAACTGGTGAAATTTTCAGAGGTCAGGAGAAGGTAAGAGACGTCTGTTTACCCATAATTCTTCTTACGCAAAAGCTTGGAATGACTGGACTTTTAACAATGTTTCACATGAACACACGATTCCTTGAATATGCTGCCACTCAACCGTCAAGATGAGCAGGCTAGAATGAGAAGTTACTAACTACAAGTGACTATGCAGTTAGGCCTCTCTCAGTACACATCACATGCCTTGAATCTGCAGGATAGTTTTGTGGCATAGTTAAGGAATATCAGTTTGTATACATGTGAGGTCTTTAAGTCTTCTCTTTCCTCTTGTTTGTTGCTGCCTCTCTATCTCTCTTTATCTGTCCTTCGCTCCCCCTCTCTCATGGCTCTGAGCCAGAGGTGACAGATTTAGAGGAGGCACAGGTTCTATTTTCTCCACCTGGACAAATGATACAGAAACTCCAGCCTGGACCACTCTGCTGCTTCAGAGGCATTTCAATGGAAAGACAGACTCATGACCCGGCCACAGTGCTCGCTTACAGCCAGGAACCTGAAAACTGAGTAGTGAGTTAAACCAAACAAGAAATTGTGTATTCTTGTAAAAGAATATTTATAGATTATTCAGATTTAAGCAACCATTTCATGGACCCCCAAATGATTTCTCTAGGGCAAAAAAAAAAAAAACCTGCCAAAAGTATATGGGTATAGTAAGTCATCTCTACCAATTGGGTAACACGCTCATGTTGCAATGTTTGCTCATTTGGATATATAGAGGGGTAGAGACATGAACTGAGAGTGTTCTTTGTTTTTGTGTTGGTTTCAGTTTGAAAAAACCTTTCAAACTTTAAACTTTGACCGTAGCATGCTGTACATATCATAAAGTAATAACATAATTTCCTTACACCTTCTTAATCATTTTTAGAAAAAAAAAATATTAAGAATGAATATAATCAAATATTATAATTATATTTTTCAAGGCAAAATATATTTATTTATTTATTGTTTTTATGACAAATATCACAAAATATTCATACATAAATACCATTAAGTTATTACATGACATTTTACAACCTAAACTAACCTTGGCTTGTCATTAAAAGGCCTGATATTTTTCCTGTTTTATGGGTTATTTTTCCCTGCATGTTGGTTGTAGTTTTCTTTTCAAGAATTTCATTTTTTCTAATTAATGAGTTTTTTTTTTTCTTCATCTACAGGATAAATGCATTACCCCAAAAAATATCAAAATTAATTTTAATACAGACAGTAAAACATACTCATAGAAAAATATGTTTTCAAGTAAATGTATATGGGTTAATTACTTTATATTTTAATGTATTTTGGAATAAATTATGAGAACACAATGAGTGAGACCCATGAATATAAACCTCTCTCAGCATTATTATAAGTTCTGAATTATATTTGGCTCAATATGTACATCATTCTCAAACTTTTCATTGGTGTTTTTTTTTTAAACTATGAATAACTTGTCTTTGAAAAACCACCAAAGGACATCACTTAATCCAAAGAAAATACCCTTACACACCACATTTAGTCCACATTTAACTTGCCTGGACCCATCTGTTTCGACATAATGACAGACATTGTCCTCCAATCAAAAATGCCTTTTTATAAAGAGAGAGAGTGGGGTGGGGTGGGTGGGGAGGGAGAGAAGTAAGGAAGGGAAAATGTTGGCAAAGTATTCTAATAAGCATTGAAATGACAGGAATAAATTAGAGGGTTTTTTTATTTTCTTTTTTAACACTGGTATGTAGTAAGCTGAAAGGGTGATTTGATGTTGTTCACTATATTTTTCTTTCTCACAGGTGTGCACACCCACCTCCTCATGCACTTTTCTTCTTCTTTATTTATTTTTTATTTTTTTCAATTTCATTCTAATACATGTACACACCCAAAAATCTCTTGTCTTTTGTGAATGTAGGAGGTTGCCCAAACCTTTCAGCACTGCATCGGGAGGACTGACCTTGCGATGGGTTGTCAAGGCCAAAAAGTTTGCCAGAGACAGACCATGGACATTTATTGTTAAAATCAGGAAGACAGAATGCAGAGAGCAGACGATGTCATGCGATTACAGAATGGAACCCTGCTTGGAATCAATAAAAGACATAGGGACTGATGATTTCAGTAAAAGGGAACTAGAGCCTGACTACCTGCTAGCACTCTGTCACTAAGGTAATATTCCCAGAGGAATTCAATGACATGAATTATTTTCAATGAAAAAAAGATAGAGAAGAAAAAAAGAGAATGTATTAGCCCTAGGACTGACACAAGATTTATGACTGAAGTACATTCTTAAAACAAGAGGGCATTCTTAAATAAACTCTTCCTGTCCTTAAAGGAATGGTTCACCCAAAATGTAAAATTTCTCAAAGATTTACTCACCCTCAGGCCATCCAAGATGTAGACGAGTTTGTTTCTTCATAGGAACAGATTTAAAGAAATTTAGCATTACAATTTAGCATTACATCATTGTTAGAAACGAATCCATCAAGGCATTTTAACTTTAAACAGCCACTTCACAATAAAAGATACGCTTCTGAGTCCATATAATAATGCTTCCTACAGTGAAAAAGTCCATCCCCTGTTGTTCTCTCATATCAATATCCACCTGACCACCTACATATATTATTTAGAACTGATTTGTGCATATTTCTGTCCTGATTCAGATGAGATAACTTTTTTTTTTTTTAACTGAAGAAAGTTTTAGCCAGAAGCTACTGTTTAAATTTAAAAACGTCTTAATGATAGATTTAAATTTAATTGATGGACTGGAGTCGTGTCAATTACTTGTGGATGATTGAGATGCTTTTATCAGCTGTTTGAACTCTCATTCCGACGGCACCCATTCACTGCAGAGGTAATGTAATGCTACATTTCTCCAGATCTGTTCCACTGAAGAAACAAACTCATCTTGCATGCCCTGGGGGTGAGTACATTATCTGCAAATTTTAATTTTTGGGTGAACTATTCCTTAAAGCGTCTGTGGGAGGAAATGCCCTTATCAGAGGTCTAAGTAATCCTGGAAATGAGGATGTGGGTTTATGCCTGGTGATCAAAGCCAGCCTTCTGCAGTGGGTGACCTCTTGGCCTTCCAGATCATTAGATACTGAGAACATCTACATTAAGTGCCCTGGACAGAAGTCATGGATATACTGGAAGACACAGTTAAGGATGCACCATTACTGAAGCCAGCATGAAACAGAAATCGTTGCATAAAATTAAATTAAAAACTAAAAACTAAAGACTAAAGACTAAAAAGAATCCTTTTAAAAGCCACAAATTAATTTAGGCATCACAACATTATATTAACAATATGAAAAATTGATGTTATTGCATTATAGTCTTCCCTCTTCAGCATCTTTTTCACACTCTATACAGTCACGAGTATCAGTAGTCTATAGCTTGACCCAGACAGCTGCCTGGTGCTGGTCTAGACAGTGATGGAAACAAGCGTCACAGCTCCCTGCGCACAGGCCTGCAGACAAACTCTGCATCGCAACATCTAAGGGCCACAGACCTGTGAAACACCACCCTCTGTTGGGTCTGCATGTGAACTACAGTTAACCTGCCAACAAATAGGATTCTGATAAAAGGGTGTTAAATTAGATATCTAAGTCACACAAGACTCTTGAAAAAGCCCATAAGTAGAAGTACTTCAAACAACCCACTCATATAAGATTGAAACTGCATTTAATCTGAAACATGCACCATCATGACTGTGCAAAAAGGCTGGCCTACTTGGAAGGGCTGCACTGTTCAAGAAGAGCATTGCACCATTTTATGGTCCATTTGAGTAAGGAAATAAATATTGTACCAATAAACATGCCTTTACACTTGCCAGGTATTTTTAAACATCACGCCCTAAATGTTTTAGACATTAAGTCTTTGTTGCACTTTTGCCCAAAAGGCCAGCTGCACTGAACCCCAGTAAGATATGAGAGTAATATAAAAACATTGTACAAAATAAAAACGTATAATTGACTGTGTGCAAAACATTTTAAGCTCAGAATAATGTAGTCTTTAATAAAAACTGGCCTAGATTAAAAATAATGGTGGATTTTGTAGAGTTTCTGACTAACTTGTTACGTATTACTGTTTGATCTTCACAGTCATAATAGATCAAAAATTACTAAGATAATATAGAGGCTGTCCCAGGTGATGGTTAAATGTCAGAAAGATTTGCTGTTTTTAGGCAGGATGTGGTGAGAAGGTCAATAAATAAGCATAACAGAATGATCATTCATAAAACAATCATCCCCGCCATTTTTTTTTATGACCAAACACTGAGGCATACCATAATGATATCCATCTCAGATGTCTTTTGTAAGGTCAATTTGGTCAATGGTGTTCAATCCATTGATACAACTTCTTTGAAAAATATTTTAAAATCTTTATATTTTTCTAATTTGCATGATTCTGATTTCTAATTTATGTTTGTTTACACATGCACTACACTAAAAGTTTGGGGTCAGTAAGATTTTTAAATGTTTTTGAAAGAAGCTCAACCAAGCTATGTTTATTTGATCACACATAGTTAATAAAACTGAATAAATTACTCCTTTTTTATTTATTCCTGTGATGGCAAGGCTGAATTTTCAGCAGCCATTACTCCAGTCTTCTCAGGGTCATGTGATCCTTCAGAAATCATATTAATTTGCTGATTTGGTGTTCAAGAAACATTTCTTATTGTTATCCATGTTGAAAGCAGTTGTGCTGCTTAATATTTGTGTGGAAACTATAATACTACTTTTTAGTATTCTTTGATGAATATAAAGTTCAATAGAACACCATTTAAGCATGGATTATTTTATCTTTTGTAACAATATGTTGTTACTGTCACAATATTTCTTTCTCAAATTTTACTGACCTCAAACTTCTGAACAGTAGAGTATATAATATTATAATAGTAATCAGTACTACATTTGAGTGAGAAAAAAATAATTTAAGTTTTTCTTCTCCCTTTTATTTTTTGACAGCACAATGGAAATACTTGTTAAAGCTGATGATTCATGTTATCCCAGAATGATTTTTAGATTATAGACATTTGAGATCTGTATGTAAAAGCAAGGAACAACAGAGCTGTGTGACTCTATTAAGAGATGTGTGCTAACGCCAAAGACAAAGCTTTCCTGAAGACTAAGCCTATACTGCCACCTAGTGGAAACTCACGTGAAATGACACACGTTGCACAAATGAAGAGAAGGGTATAACTGCAGCCTGGAGATCTCCAAATGGGGGCGGGAACTCCAAAACGGGGTGGGAGCTCCAAAATAGGGCGTGGCTTCCTCCCATTGACAGACAGGCACATGACGTGCATGCACATTTTTTCCCCCCAATCCACTTCAGTGCAAACTCCGGCCCACTTTTGGAGTTCACGCCCCATTTTGGAGATCTCTGGTCTGCAGTTATACCTACTTGGAGATGAATGCTCATTTTTAGTCAATTCCAAAAATTCTTTATTGTGCCTTAAGTCAACACAAAAACACAATTCCTTCCTGTCACTTTGTTTTAATACAGATTAACATTGTAATACAGTATTTTATACAGAAACAGTAATCAAATTCAAAATCGCTTAGAGATCAAAACATAAATTGGCTTCAACTGGCAAAAAAAAAACATCTATAAATTAACATCAAATATTAAAACCAACAAAAGTACTACTTTAAAGGGGTCATATGATGTTGCTAAAAAGAACATTATTTTGTGTATTTGGTGTAATGAAATGTGTTTATGCGGTTTAAGGTTAAAAAAACACATTATT
>NW_015649134.1:828395-830496 GCF_001515625.1 Sinocyclocheilus rhinocerous | reverse complement strand
ACTCCAAAGAGAAAGGAAAAATTGAAATCGCATCATATGACCCCTTTAAAACATTAGTGTTGTAGAGTAGAGACCTGCACAGGATGCTTCCTTTATTATCACAAAAAGCTGACATCTCAGTTAATCGCGATCTCCTAAAGCTCTGTTATAACACTAAATATATACACAATGAATCTTTCACAGTGTCTAAAATGAGAGGATCCCGCGCCGCACCCTGTTGCGTTGGGTCCCCCGGGAGTGCAGGTCTCTATTGTAGAGTGACAATGAAGTGTCAGTTGTAGTGATGACCTTTAGAGGGCAGGCTAAAGCTGTGTTGGTATTTGCTTAAAAAGCAGCAGAGAAGAACTTGGTGTGTGTGTAAATTGACTCCACCTGTGATGTGACTGAGTGTACTTCTGGTTGATGCATTCCGCTGAGTAAATGCACTCTTCTCACACAGATCTCATGCCTCCTCAAGTTATTACATTTTGGCGACGAGGATACGCAAGGGGGAATACTTTGATGATGAAAGGAGTTTTTTGGAAGGTGAAAAGGTGAAGAAGGAAAAAAATGGATCTCTATGAGTTGGAGCTTTGGAAAAGATGGTCAATCTGGTAGGAACAGTCACACCATTTGATAGTCAGTCCCAGTCTTGGGAAGAATATTGTGAAATATTGCAGCATTTCTTCGAGGCAAATGAGATTACAGAAGCAGCCAAGCAGAAAGCTATATTGTTGAGCTCTGTGGGAAGTCAAACATACAGTCTACTGAGAAATTTATTAAGTCCAGTTAAACCAGGCTCAAAGACGTTTGATGAATTAGTGGACTTACTTAAAGAGCATTTCAACCCAAAGCCCAGTGAAATTGTACAACGATTTAAATTCAATTCAAGAGAAGAGGGGGAAACTGTGCTTGATTATGTAGCAGTATTGAGGAAATTGGCTCATGATTGCAATTATGGAGAAAAACTGACAGAAATGCTTTGGGATCATTTCAACCCAAAGCCCAGTGAAATTGTACAACGATTTAAATTCAATTCAAGATCAAGAGAAGAGGTGGAAACTGTGCTTGATTATGTAGCAGTATTGAGGAAATTGGCTCATGATTGTAATTATGGAGAAAAACTGACAGAAATGCTTCGGGATAGACTGGTATGTGGCATAAATGATGACCGTATTCAACGTAGACTATTGGCAGAAACTGATTTAACATTTGAGAAGGCATTGAAAATAGCCCAAGCAATGGAAACAGCCAATAAAGATGTGAGAGATTTGCAAGCTCAACGCCCAGAAACATCCATTTCAGTAAGAGTGCATAACATGTCAGTAAGGACCCAATTTATTGGGCAGAGGATGGATTAAGGAATTGGGCATGAATGGGAGGGGTGAAAATTTTAACTTTGCCTGAAGTCCTCCAACATGAAGAATTGTTTAAAGAGGAGTTGGGGGAATTGAAGGGTCCACCAGCGAAGATTTATGTAGATAAGGAAGCAGTCCCAAGGTTTTTCAAAGCCTGACCGGTCCCTTATGCAATGAAGGCAAAGAGAGGAGGACAAAGAATGCATTATGTGAACAGAGATTAAAAAAGTGCATCTGCATCTGATGAAGAAGGTATTTTTACAGTGTACAGTTTGCAAAAAACAGAAATTCCAAGAGTAGCTCCGCTGACCATCACATTGGCTGTTAATGAGTCAAATGCACAGTTTGAAGTGGATACAGGATGTGGTGTGACAATAATGAATAGGTCCAACTTTGCCAAATTGTGGGAAACAGATAAAATTCCTAAATTAAGAGACCTGTTCTTTGAATTTAAAGGCTTACTGCAGTTGAAACGGAGTAAATGTACCTTCATGGAAAAAGAGGTAATGTTCTTAGGTCATAAAGTGGATGAGACAGGCCTCCATCCCGCAACAGAAAAGGTGACAGCTATTCAAAATGCTCCCTCACCAACGAATGTGACAGAATTGAAGGCTTATTTAGGACTTTTAAATTATTACAATAAGTTCTTGCCCAACCTGTCTACTGTTTTAGCCCCTGTGCACAAGTTGCTGCGAAAAGATGCAAAATGGAACTGGGCTGGGGAACAAGAGGCTGCTTTTGCTCAGTCTAAAAAAATGATTCAC
>NW_015649134.1:814682-824902 GCF_001515625.1 Sinocyclocheilus rhinocerous | reverse complement strand
AGTCAAATGCACAGATTGAAGTGGAAACCGGATGAGGGGTGACAATAATGAATGGGTCCAACTTTGCCAAATTGTGGGAAACAGATAAAATTCCTAAATTAAAGACTTGTTCTTTGAATTTAAAGACTTACACTGGCCAAGTTCTAACCGTGTTGGGTTCTGCACAAGTAGAAGTCCGATACAAAGGCACAGTGAAGGAGTTACCGGTAGTGGTAGTACCCGGAACAGGACCCAATTTATTGGGCAGAGGATGGATTAAGGAATTGGGGATGGAATGGGAGGCCCTACATAGGATGCAAGGGGTGAACAATTTAACTTTGCCTGAAGTCCTTAGCCAACATGAAGAATTGTTTAAAGAGGAGTTGGGGGAATTGAAGGGTCCACCAGCGAAGATTTATGTAGATAAGGAAGCGGTCCCAAGGTTTTTCAAAGCCCGACCGGTCCCTTATGCAATGAAGGCAAAGGTTGAAGTTGAAATAGAACGCCTGTTAAGAGAACACATCATAGAACCTGTTAAACACTCTGAATGGGCTGCACCTGTAGTACCTGTTTTAAAGTCTGATAATACCATACGTCTATGTGGGGACTATAAGCTAACGGTAAACAGAGTTTCAAAGTTGGAACAGTACCCCATTCCTCGGATAGAGGATTTGTTTGCAACTTTGTCGGGGGGACAGAAGTTCACAAAATTGGATATGAGCCATGCTTATCATCAGATTGCATTAGATGCAGAGTCCAGGAAATATGTCACAGTGAATACCCACAAAGGCCTATTTACTTATCGTGTTTTACCTTTTGGAGTCTCTTCTAGCCCCGCCATCTTCCAACGGACCATTGAGGGGGTACTGCAAGGTCTTCCACATGTGGCAGTTTTCCTTGATGATATCCTGGTAACCGGTCGTAATGATGAAGAGCATCTCCAAACTCTTGTGGATAGATTGGATAGATTGCAGGAAGCAGGACTGCAGTTGAAACGGAGTAAATGTACCTTCATGGAAAAGTTCTTAGGTTTCTTAGGTCATAAGGTGGATGACACAGGCCTCCATCCCGCACCAGAAAAGATGACAGCTATTCAAAATGCTCCCTCACCAAAGAATGTGACAGAATTGAAGGCTTATTTAGGACTTTTAAATTATTACAATAAGTTCTTGCCCAACCTGTCTACTGTTTTAGCCCCTGTGCACAAGTTGCTGCGAAAAGAGGTAAAATGGAACTGGGCTGGGGAACAAGAGGCTGCTTTTGCTCAGTCTAAAAAAATGATTCACAACGGACAAGTTCTGGTCCATTATGACCTCCAGAAGGATGTGATTTTATCATGTGATGCTTCTCCTTATGGCTTAGGTGCAGTTCTTTCGCATAAGATGCCTGATGGAAATGAAAGACCCATAGGATTTATGTCACGAACATTGAATCAAGCTGAGCGGAATTATTCGCAGTTGGACAAAGAAGGGTTGGCTGTAATGTTTGGCTTACAGCACTTCCATAAGTATTTGTATGGTCGAAAATTTACAATCGTTACGGACCATAAACCCTTGTTGTCTTTATTTAACGAGTTAAAAGCTGTTCCCCAAATGTCCTCTCCTAGAATCCAGCGATGGGCTGTGACCCTGAGAGCATACGAATACTACAACATCTTCAAGGCTGGCAAAGATCATGGCAACGCAGATGCTCTTAGCCGGCTACCATTGCCAATGGAATCTTCCACCGAGCAAGAGGAAAGAGTTCTAATGCTGGAGAATGCTGATATCACCCTGATCACATCAGAACAGGTGAGGGAGTGGACAAGAAAAGATCCAGTATTATCTCGGGTAAGAGAAACCCGATGAATTTGTTTGCATGAATTAACAGGAGCGGACTTTGACCCATTCACATTAAGGAAAGATTAATTAAGCGTACAGGATGGTTGTGTGATCATTCCCAGTGTGGGTAGTAATCATTCCCAGTGTGGGTAGACCAGAAGTTCTTAAACAATTGCATCAGTCTCACCCAGGAGTGTCTAGGATGAAAGCTTTGGCCAGAAGTTATGTGTGGTGGCCCAAGTTAGATCAGGATGTGGAAAGGCTGGTTAAAACCTGTTGTACGTGCCAAGAGCATAGGAATGTTCCAGCTGTTGCCCCACTGCATCCTTGGAATTGGCCGGACAAACCATGGCAACGTTTGCATGTGGATTATGCAGGATCGTTCATGGGAAAAATTTTCTTTATTTTGATTGATGCACATTCAAAATGGATGGACGTGTATCCGGTGAATTCAGCCACATCTGCTTCCACTATTGAATGTTTGCGGAAGAGCTTCAGTAACCATGGATTACCTGAACTGATTGTATCAGATAATGGTCCTTGCTTCATTAGTGCCGAATTCAAAGAGTTCCTTCATAAAAATGGAGTACGGCATGTTATTTCTGCACCTTACCATGCTTCTAGTAATGGTTTAGTGGAACAGGCTGTCCAAATTGTTAAAACCATGCTAAAAAAATGTGTTGATGGAACAATTGCAACTAAATTGTCTCAAGTTCTATACAGTTACAGGATCACTCCCCAGACCACCACAGGGCTCTCTCCAGTGAAAATGTTGTATGGACGGAAATTACGCTGTTCAATGGACTTTATACATCCTGATTTGACAAGGAAAATTCATGAACAACAACAAAAGCAAAAAATCTATCATGATAAAAAGACCCGTGAATGGAGTTTTTGTGTTGGAGATCCAGTACTTACTCGGAACTTTACTTATGGACCGAAATGGATTCCGGGTCATATAGTGACTGTGACTGGACCACTTTCTTATAAAGTAATGGTGGGCGATGGGCGAGTGGTTCAACGGCATGTGGATCAAATTCATGCCCGACAGAAATTGCTTGTAAACACTTCAGAAGAGGGAATGGACTGTAAATTCCCTGATTTCGACATTCCTGGAAACTCAACACCTCGGCTACCATTGCCAATGGAATCTTCCACCAAGCAGGAGGAAAGAGTTCTAATGCTGGAGAATGCTGATATCACCCTGATTACAGCAGAACAGGTGAGGGAGTGGACAAGAAAAGATCCAGTATTATCTCGGGTAAGAGAAACCGTGCAACGCGGATGTTTGCATGAATTAACAGGGACGGAGTTTGACCCATTCACATTAAGGAAAGATGAATTAAGCGTACAGGATGGTTGTGTGCTTTGGGGGGCCCGAGTAATCATTCCCAGTGTGGGTAGACAAGACGTTCTTGAACAGTTGCATCAGTGTCATCCAGGGGTGTCTAGGATGAAAGCTTTGGCCAGAAGTTATGTGTGGTGGCCCAAGTTAGATCAGGATGTGGAAAGGCTGGTTAAAACCTGTTGTACGTGCCAAGAGCATAGGAATGTTCCAGCTGTTGCCCCACTGCATCCTTGGAATTGGCCGGACAAACCATGGCAACGTTTGCATGTGGATTATGCAGGACCGTTCATGGGAAAAATGTTCTTTGTTTTGATTGATGCACATTCAAAATGGATGGACGTGTATCCAGTGAATTCAGCCACATCTGCCTCCACTATTGAATGTTTGCGGAAGAGCTTCAGTAACCATGGATTACCTGAACTGATTGTATCAGATAATGGTCCTTGCTTCATTAGTGCCGAATTCAAAGAGTTCCTTCATAAAAATGGAGTACGGCATGTTACTTCTGCACCTTACCATGCTTCTAGTAATGGTTTAGTGGAACGGGCTGTCCAAATTGTGAAAACCATGCTAAAAAAATGTGTTGATGGAACAATTGCAACTAAATTGTCTCAAGTTCTATACAGTTACAGGATCACTCCCCAGACCACCACAGGGCTCTCTCCAGCGGAAATGTTGTATGGAAGGAAATTACGCTGTTCAATGGACTTTATGCATCCTGATTTGACAAGGAAAATTCATGAACAACAACAAAAGCAAAAAATCTATCATGATAAAAAGGCCCGTGAACGGAGTTTTTGTGTTGGAGATCCAGTACTTACTCGGAACTTTACTTATGGACCGAAATGGATTCCGGGTCATATAGCGACTGTGACTGGACCACTTTCTTATAAAGTAATGGTGGGCGATGGACGAGTGGTTCGACGGCATGTGGATCAAATTCATGCCCGACAGAAATTGCTTGTAAACACTTCAGAAGAGGGAATGGACTGTAAATTCCCTGATTTCGACATTCCTGGAAACTCAACACCTGTAGTTGCTAAAGAGACTGAGGGAACAGAGACTGAGGACATTTCTAGTGAAACTAATCCCTCTGAAGCATCTGGGGATTCCTCTCAACATTCGGAGATAATCACTGAAATGAACAAACCTGCTAGTCCTGTTGTAATTATGAGACGCACAAAGAACCAGGAAGTTGCCTACCCTTTTGAAAGATTATGAACTGAAGTAATATTGAATGTGAATTGAAGACTGAAAAAAGTGGGGGGGGGGAAAGAGAAAAAAATGTAACAAAAAAAAGTGAATTGTAAACTGTGAGGCTATTTTTTTACCTATGTAATTGTGATGCTAGTTGTAATGTTACTGTAGTTATATATATTTTTTTGTGGAGAGAAATAGCATTGTGATTATTATGTAAGCTTGGGGGAAAAGGGATGTTGTAGAGTGACAATGAAGTGTCAGTTGTAGTGATGACCTGTAGAGGGCAGGCTAAAGCTGTGTTGGTATTTGCTTAAAAAGCAGCAGAGAAGAACTTGGTGTCTGTGTAAATTGACTCTACCTGTGATGTGATTGAGTGTACTGCTGGTTGATGCATTCCGCTGAGTAAATGCACTCTTGAACAGATCTCATGCCTCCTCAAGTTATTACAATTAGCCTGAGCTCAGTAGATTATAAACAAATTTACAATATTTTCTGTATCTGTATTTTCTGTAAGGAAGCACATACAGTATACAAGGAACTAACAGCCTTATTCTTCGGCATCAGCAAACTGGTTGTCCACTACAGCATAAATAAATCGGACCCATTCCAAAGACGTTCAAAATGTAAAAAAATTTGTTAAAGGCAAACAACACATGAACATTCCATTCTGGTAGTGTTGGATACATTACTTGACTTTTCACAAAGGTAATCCTGTTTTTTTTTTCCAACATTAATTTCAAATTGTCATTGACTATCCCAAATGCAATTGATTTAACTCGTTTTTTATTTTTCAAAGTTATCTAATGTTGTAGAAATCCAAATTCACTTGAGCCAGGCGTAATTCGTTTTTTTTTATTTTGTACATTTGGATCTCTTCCCCCTTTTGGACAGGGGTTTTGTTGACGTTTTCTGTATCAATTAATTAGTTAGTTGTCATCCCTGTGCCAAACAACCCTGTCTCCCTTGTACGTTACTGTGATAGTGCATGACAATCTGTCATTGTCTAAATTAGCCTACGTTTTGTCATCATTAACAAACTTAACTATTCAGATTTTTGAACTCACGGCGGTGACCTCGTTTGCGTCAAAACTATTGCTCGTAATTAGTGATACGATGGCGAATGAAGATGATGCTCTTGCGGCGGCCGTTCACTGTGGTCCAGTTTTCACTTTCACTGTGGTAAAAAAAAAACTACCGCGAGCAAGTACTGACTCTCTGAGTGAAACAATTAAACGGAGTTGAAACTGCTAAAGCAACCAGCGCCCTCGAATGGTCAAAGCAAACACCACATGATAAAGCGTTAATATGTGGGCTTTAAACGCTCTTCTTGCCATTGTTTTACTTTGTAGGGTGTTGTAAAGTCTCATTGAGAACTGGGACGCCTGGGTACTCTGAACTCAGACACTTTTAATATTGATGAATAGCATGAAGTGCTATTGGAGCATTATAACATTTAACCAGAGCTAACGTCGTAGTCACGAGGATTGAGAGACGCCAAAGGAAGTAATGTGACTTGCAAATGTTTAACAGATATAAATGCAACCTTTTTTTAGATATATTATGTTGGGTTATGTCACCTTTGTTATACTATGACTGTATACGTTTGTTCAGTATAGTCTCGGTGTTAAATAAAACAGTACAGACTAAATATAACCTGCAACCCAACAGAACAATAAACGTTAGTTAGGCCTAGCTCAGAAATATCAGCTCAAGAGCAAGTGTGTTTCACCATTGCATTTAAGCTTCTTTGTCAAGTCAAGTCACCTTTATTTATATAGCGCTTTTAACAAAATAAACTGAGCGAGAGAGAGAGAAAAAAAGAAAAGAAAACAGCAATAGGCACGAATGGAAACGCTAATGACAAGCTAACGAATGCTAACGCGCTGCAGGTGCGCTGCACTCGCGGTTTTAGAATAAAAGCGGACGATCAAATTAATCAGATTAGGTTGATAGATAATATCAGAAATATGGTGGGAATTAAGTTATATTTTATCACTTTAAACAACAGAAAGCGATAGAGATTTTACAGAAAAACAAAGCTACACGGAGCTACAATCACAAACCAGCTGTAATGAAAGCAAGGAACAGTAACAATATAAAGTATTAAGATTGTTATTCAAAGTATTAAGTAAAAATATGTCTTGTAGGCAAATGCCTGTATTCCAGCAAATGATATTTGTTTTAACGACATTAACAGTTCCAACTATCCTAGTGAACATACCTTGACCATGTATATTTCTACCTTTCTGCAAAAATAATAAGCTTATGTAAATTGTAGGCTATAGCATGACATGACAATAGCAGGTGTTCATTGCTCCTGTTATTTGTGATATGCTTTGCTTTTCCTTGTTTATCATGTTATTTTATTTTTTTAATATATCCATTGTATCATGACGTATATGACTCTTGCTCTGTTTATGACACATGTACATCACTTACGAGATTCATAAATGAAATGTTCATATTATATAAACCTCTCTTAATGTCTGATTATTTGCATCAGTCTTGAATACAGTGTCATGTACTGTATATACCAAACCCTTTAAGCCACATATGGAATTTTGTATTGTTTTATTTTAAAAGATCAGTTTGTTAATTTCTCATGTTCAAGTTCAGTATTCAGTAACATCTGACATGCAAAAGTAAATGCCTATATGCACATCTTGATCTAATTTAGATCTGAAACAGAAATAAGCCCACAGTCATAAGTATTGCTAAGGCATTTCAGATTAATCTATTATGCAGAAAATGAAATGCAATTGGTATACATTTTGTGCAAGTGTACAGATATCCCTTTTTTGGATTAAAGTGTGTCACCATTCAGCATGTTGTGAGTTAGTCTGCTCTCTCATAAACAAGCAAAACGAATACTGCCGCCTTCTCCAGCACCTCCTTTATAAATATAAAGAGAATAAGAAATAATAAGATACTTGTTATGGTGTTTCCACGACTAAAAATATTCATGAAATAAACTGAGAAACAATGTAAAATCAATGAGTGGCACAAGTAAAAAGGTAATTTCTTTACATCATTTACAAGTCCTACACACATGTATAAAGTGTAATATAGCTCAGCAATTATTTAATGTGTGACTGAAAAAAAAAGGTCTACTTGAGGGTTTAACTGATGAGTGAAAAACCACAAAGCTACAAGGAAATGGGAGGTATTTATGTGAGAAAAAAAATCGAATTTACAGAATTACATATACTGAATGTAGGCCTAGATCCGCACAGAATAAATCAGATGCTTGATATTGTCATCACATACAATCTATTGACTGAATAAAAGATCTGTGGGGGACACTTTTAGGATACTCTTTAAAAAAAAAAAAAAAAAAAACGCCATTTTTAGATGAATTTTACATTTAAAAAATGTCTGACATTCAATATATGAAACCTTCCTGGGATAGGAACACAAATGTAAGTTTTGTGTGTTTTAGATTTGCATTATCTGATGTACATGTTTATTTGTATTTAAATCACATTATAGAAAATCATGAGAATGTTGCATTTGAAATTATTAACTGAATATTATTTTAGTTTGGAAGAACAAGTCCAAGTTCTTTAAGGCTATTAAGAACATAATTCAGCTGATGAACAGACAGGTCTAATGCTAAAGCCTGTAAATAACCTTAAATACTTGTTTGGTACATTCACAATGACATTTTACATTCATCCTCTAGCATTTTCACTCCTTTTTGAATCAAACATACTGCATGTAATATCAGAATAAACATCTCACCTTTACATTGCAAACACAGACTAGAGCACTGCCCTGCTCTAAAATGTATTTCTTTTACAACAGGCGGTGTTATCAAGTTCCAGTTTCAATTTCCTCTCCCCTATTCTTCTAATTTGTCTTTCCTTACATCGTTCCCTCACATGCCATATAAAAGTCTCTTTCCTCTGATCATACTCTGCAATTATGAATGGGACAGGCTTCGATGTCCATCAAATAGGTAGTTATTTCTCTTTTTTTTATCATTCAACCTTTCTCATCACATCCCAGTGCAAACTCAGCAAACATACACCATCCATATAATGCAAATACACCGTGAAAACATCCAGTGTCATATATTCACATATTAGTTGGTGCAATTCAGTAACCATAATGACATTCCAGTTAAAACTCCTTTGTGTTGTACAGAGCAGCAAAAATGCCCTTAAAAAGTGCATGAAATATTTCACCAGAATATTTTAGATTTTTGTAGCATGAGAAAGGTGCACAAAACACCCAGCACATTGTAGATATTGTGCATTCAGAGGCACAAGTCATTTGACGTTCAGCGCTACCTCAGGGGGAGCTCTAGATCCACTGTTAAGTTTTTAAACAGCTTATGACAGGCTTTTAGTTTTTGATTTCCAGAATAGACGGGTTGTGGTCCAGAATAGATAAAATTATCTTGTCCATGTATTGCCTGAGTCGGAAGTTTATCTCCTCTTGTTCCTTGAGGGCTTCCATCAACTGTGGGAATCAAAACAATTTTAGAATGGTATTGGACCGATTAATTGGACAGGTCTCCAAAACCTGTCAATGCATTACAAGTTTCCAATAAAATGGAAAGTTTGCGGAAAATTAAAACATTTGAATGAGATTTGAGAACTACTGAGAAGGTCAAGATTAACATACACATACAACTTTCATTTTGAACTGTACCTCATAGGTTGACCTGTTGCTGTTATTGGTGGTTTCAGAAAACTTTTGTCCCAATTATGCTAATGAACATTTCGAAACACATTCTATTTTATTTCTCCTTTTGTGCTCCTCAGAAGACAGAAAGCTCATTCATTAGTAGGGTTTAGTTTTTGTTTGTTTGTTTTTTCCTCCTCCACTGGAATGGTATGAAAGTGAGTAAATCACGTAATTTTCATTTTTGTGTGAACTATTCCTTTAAGAACCTCACAAAATTCATATATTTTGTTTATATTGTAAATGGCACCAGAGGCCCTTTTCAGAGAACGTTCCAGAAAAAAAGTGCTTCATACTGTTCTATTACTCACTGGTACACATTAAAAGGTGTTTTTATTTATAGGCTTCCTCTAGCATTAATCAGCTTTATCAGTAGATCAAAGTTATGTACTCTTTGTTTACAATATTCAAATCAAAGTCCTCACTTATCTTACCTGGTCACGGGAGGCATGATCAATCTCCATGGCCAGAGACTGCGCTTTTGTCTGTGTGGCAAACAGGGTTTTGGCCTCATGGAGGCTCAGACTGAGAAGCTGACCATTTAGATCTTCATTCTGTTCCCTCAGTTTCTGGTTCTCCTGTGATAGGAAAGAGGGTAGAGTTACAATTTACCTCAAAAGATGATCCAAGAGTCGTCTTGCTTTTCCTTTTCCTTATTGTGGCCTTGTTAACTAAAACAAGAGAAGTTGGTAAGGCCAGCTTCTGCTGGCAAAAGAAAGCAGTAATTTGCAAATGATGATAATCTTGTTTGAGATGGTTATGCAATGACTGTAGATTAGAAAAATTACCAGATCTTCTTACAACAGACATAAGCCAAACTTAAAGGGCCGGAGGCCTAGAGTGAGGAACGGCCGGCGGGCTAGAGTGAGCGGCGGCCAGCGGGCTTGAATGAGGAACATCTCCTCTATGCCCCGCCTTTCTGAAACGCGTCGATTTTTACAAAGCTCATCAGTCTGAAAAGCGAGTTCTGATTGGCCAGCTATCCAGTGCGTTGTGATTGGCCAAATACCACAAGCGTGTGACGGAAATGTTACGCCCCTTTCCCATATTGTGATGCCATGTCCCCGGCGGAGCGACGAGACAAAAACATTAAAACCCATTATAAACTAGGCATTTGTTGCATCCAGTGGGGACATAATTACGGATTATAATGACTTATACTGTCTTTTTACGCGTTGCGTTGC
>NW_015649134.1:809596-814354 GCF_001515625.1 Sinocyclocheilus rhinocerous | reverse complement strand
TTTTTAAATCTTATTAAACTGAACACCAAGCTTTTGTCAAAAATAAAGCCTTATCTTCGACACACAAATATAACGTGTACTTTATCTTTGATTACAAACAAACAAAGAAACAAAAATTAATAAACAAAGCCAACCACCTAATAAATAATATGTGTCAGTACTGGGTCAATAGTATGTAACAAGCATTACTTTTATTTGTATCAATACTACAGCGAGAATAAAAGTTATGCTTTCTTTCTTTGCGTGAACATTTGGGCTGTGTTATGCAAATCTTCCCACATCGTGACGTAGATATGTGGGGGCGTGTTAGAACGAGCCGTTTTAGGTAGGCGTGGTTGACTCTTAACTTTTATAAAGAATATCTCTTTGGATTTGAGACTTTAGTCTTTGCAACTTTACAGATCTTCTTTATGCACCAAGAGCTTGTAACACTCCAAAGAGAAAGGAAAAACTGAAATCGCATCATATGACCCCTTTAACAGTATACTAAATCTTTAGTTTTACAATAATGCAGCAGCATTAGCTATATTACTTTATACCACAATTAATTCCAGCCTCCTAATTTGATTGGTCAAGTGGTGTCCAAGTGTGCTCATATTTAGTATAATAGCACCGGCCATTTCACTATTTGTATCACTCCATCATATGCAGTGTTGGGCAAGTTAGTCTGAAAATGTAATTTCATACATTTCATGGAGAAAAAAGTAACGTAACTAGTAATGTAACTAATTACTTTTGAAATAAAGTAATCAGAACAGTAACGTGATTACTTTTAAAAGGAGTAATCAGTAATTTGATTACAGAGTAACTTGCCCAACACTGTCGGCTTGTAACTATACTCTAATTATAACGCGTTAAATTACTCTGTTACTAAAATAGTAATCAAATTACAGTAACGCGTTACTAAGTAATGTGTTACTGCCCAACACTGATCGTATGTGAATGGAGTTTTGCATGGGTGAGAAGTATTTTTTTTTCTTTAAGGCTGAAGCATCAGTGGAGTGCAGGAAATGAAAAATTTGAGCGGTATGAAAACAGAAAGCTTTGAGAAAAATGGCTCTGGCTCTGCTGTGGGCGAGAGGTGATATTGATGATATTTAGTATAATAGCACTCTTGTGTAGTTATCCCCTTCTTTTGACAGGAACATGGAACTACAAAATCTACCACCTACAAAAAAGTGTGGCTATATTAGATGTTAAATGAGAAGACTCCTTGTGAATGAACACATTAGTTGTTAATTAAATTATATTAAGTCTGCACAGGGATTACAGTTTACCATCAGACTCGGACAGAGTTGTGCCTGAGCGGACACAAGCTGCTGGAGGTCAAAGGGCATGTCCTTGGAAACGCTCCTCTGCATATACACAGAGTAAACAAGATTAAATAAGAGACAGATGATTAAAAAAATAGTTTATTTTGGTATCACTGTTTTCTGGTGCTTTCTTTGCTTTTTAAAACAAAAAGTGGAGACTGTGTCTGAATTACATTTACAGCCTTTACTGGAGGAAATATACTGTTCCAGTTATAATCACATCCAGTTCCAAGAGGTTAAAAAGCAATAACATTTATAAAGAAAGTAAGAAAGAAATCCGTTAAATGTTTTTAAATGATAGGCATAGTTTTATGTGAAAACAAAATAATTTGCACTCATTCTGTTTCTCAGAGATCTGACTACACAAAACTACCATAGACAATGCCATAGGAAATAGACCTGCTAAAAGATCAAGTTACCAGTTTTCCATCTCTCTCACCTGTTTTAGTCTCTTGACCTCCTGTTCCAGCTCACTCTCACGTGTTCGAGTGCTGTATTCTGATAGGCTAATGGAAGATCTGCGGCCATGCCCCATTCTTTCTGCCTCCAGCTTGTATATTTGGAGGTGCTCCAGTTCTCGCCGAAGGTCCTCAATTAGCTGAACATAAATAAAAGAGAAAACTAAAAAAATAAGAAAAAGCACTAGGCTACTAAACTGATAACATTACTATTTTATATGGGACCGTCAAGTACATGATTGCTACATAGCCTTTAGGCAGAATACAACATAAAGGTATAGCTCTGGACTAAATTAATATATTAATTTCAATATACTAGTGAATAGTCATCTCTATGTTTGTGTAACAACTTCTCAGTGTTTGACTTGTATGTGTGCATGTTTAGGCTATGTTCAGTTGTGGTTTTAAAGTACACAATTCTGTGTACTGAGGGGAGGCCAAATAAAGCTGCCCAATGCTCTGCCACCCTTTTTCTATCTGTAAATATTTTTGGGTGACTACATACATCTTAAAACAATTGGCACACAAGTAGACAACCTTAGCTTTTGACAGCTTGCGGAATAATTCAACTGTTTACTTTGTTGCCATTTCTGAAATTAACTGTAAAATTTTGCCCACTGGAAACTTTAGCATATGGTCTTACCTCCTGCATGGTATCTCTTTCCCTCTGAAACTCATTTCTGTTCTGTCGTAGCTTGTCCATCATCTTCTTGTACACATCCATCTCATCCTTCAACCGCAGGCTTGTATCCTCCAGCTTATCCGTCATCCGCTGTCTCTCCTTCATATACACAAACAACAATTTTATGCATAGTCAATTAGGTCAATTGCTGGTCATTTATTTATCTATACATTCACTATTGGGTAAATTTTTGTGACCCAATATTTAAAAATAAGTTTGATGTCATAATATTTTATTAAATCAGATACCATCAAAGCCTTGTTTTTTTCCAGCTTTGGTTCTATGGATGTTTAGAAAACACTTTTCACACACTATACTACTTTCATCATGTGTTCATGTAATTTTTTTTTTTTTCAGTTGGCAAAACCTTACAATCTTAGACTGGTCGAATTTAAACCATCATTTAATGTTTTTTTTTTTAAAGAATATTTTATAATATTCATCGATCCTCCACAAAAACACAAGACCGCCTCTCAAAATGACAAGATAGCTTTCATCAGTTTGAAAGAATAAGAACTCCCAGATAGCTTTGCAATACTAACAGGTGTTAGGAACTAATTTTGTTCAAAACATTTAAACAAACAGTACCATTACAAGCATTCACACATCCTCATTTGCATCTCCTTCAGCTTAAATCGCATTGTCTCTTAAAAACTTTAAGTCAGTTTATGAATAATAAAAATATCCTACCTCATCCAGTTTCTCTGTCTGAGCTTTCAGTCTGTTCATGTTTATTGCCATCTCTCCATTTTCCTCCTCTAGCTGGTATACTCTGCCAGTGGGAAAAAATAAAATAAAAACAAGCCATTCATCATACTCTTGCAATAAACCTTTACTGCTCTATAGCCCTAGGAATCAAAATCTCTAGATGAAGATTTCTGGATGAAATGTAATGGTTCCTTCAGTGGTTCAAATGTGTCACTCTTCTGTCTAACACCCTCATGAAGGACCCACTGAGATTGCTTTATAATGGAAGTGCATTAACATTGGAAGAACTCCCAGGAAGAGGAAAAAAATAGTGGGACAATGGAGTATAAAACCTCAGAATAAAATTAAAAGCATTATAGTATTTACTGCATGACAAAAGTAATAGTATTATTAGTATTTTTGTCCTGTTTTCCAATAAGAAAAACATTTAAACATCCAAAATACACCAAGACTTCATTCTAATTCTAATTTGCTTTCAAAACACACAATTACGTTTATTTTTCTTATCCCACAGGCAAATAAATTTCCATTTTTAGTTAGTTTTAATTTTCCCTGTTTAGTTAGATTTATGAAAAAGTATCTTGTTTTAAAGATGTTTGGATAATTTTACTGGAAAACAAGAAACAAAAATGCAGTTCTGGTCTTGGGATGTGCCAACCGATTTGTGAGCAGCTCTATCTGTGTGTTTTTGTCTTTCTCCAGTCGGCTGTAGGCCTCTCTGCATCTCCTGAGCTCCTCTTCCATCATATTCTCCGCTCTGGCCTCCTGGTCTTTTAGCTGCTCCTCCAACTCGTGAATCCTGTTGAAGCACAGTCCTCATCACCATCATAATTTTTTTGTCAGTACTGCTGAGGCCCACTTTGACCTTTTAGCATTTAGCAAATGCAAAACTTTTGTTAGGACTATTTTCATGGAAGGTTTTGCTAGTGGAAAGAATCTGCTCTTTAAAGAGACAAGTATGCAAATGCATGTGCATATAACACAGTTCCAATTAAATGAACTTTGTCTGCAGAGTGGGTGGTTGGACTCCGAGTAGCCATTTACCTGTGAACCAACTGTATGTTTTCCTGTTTCAGCTTCGACTTGACATCCCCATTCATCAGAATCTCATTTTCCAGCTCTGTCACTTTCTTGTTCAAGTAACTCACCTGTAACAAAGTAACAATATATGCAAATCTTACAGTAAGCATAACCCTTGATCTGCACATCCAAAAAAAAAAAAAGTTTTGCAACAACAATGCAGGTTAAAGGTTTGAAAAGTGTTTATTTGTACAAACCTATAGTGATCAGTGAAACAGAAACAAACAAAAAAAAAAACATTTGTTTCAACTATGAGCACTTTTGGCCATGTGGACATTTAAAATAAACACACTTTTCACACACTAACTAGTTTATTTAATGTGTATGCTAACAAGGTACAACAGTGGACATGTATCACAGCTGAATTCTGTAATTTTTATGAAACATCATAATCCACGATTTCCACCACAATGCTACTGCCATCGTATCTTGAATTATGTACTTATGTTCGTGTATGGTATTTTGTAGTAAAAATTACATTTTAATGTAATATTTGTGGTGTTAATAGTCCCCAAAT
>NW_015649134.1:807264-809254 GCF_001515625.1 Sinocyclocheilus rhinocerous | reverse complement strand
ATATACATACATCATAGAAAAATTTTCTGAAGATGTTTTATATTTCAAGATTGAAAGTATGTGTCTGGAAAACAGTTCGATGAAAAATCCTGAAATCTGTTTTTAAAGTTAAATTAAAACCAACCCTTGGGACATAATAATGCACACCCAGATACAGACAAAATCCAATTTAAGTCATCAGCATCACCTGAACCCATTTGACCCCCTGCATTAAGAAGCTTACATCTACAGATGTGATTTCCTGAGCGCCGGTCAGGACTAAGTGTGTGTTTTAAAAGACACTCCAAAGACAGTCAGCATTGCTGATGCAGTCTTCACAGGGCTGTGTTTAGGAAGGAAGTGATTCTACTGTGAGGGGATTTTTACCTTCTCAGTAATGTCTATTTCACAGGAGTCAATGCTGTCATGGAACAAATCCTCTGTGCTGCCGTTAATACTGCTGAGGTTACTGTTGTGGAGCAGCTGCCTGTTGGACCCAAATACACACATAAACAAGATAAGCGAGTCATAAAAATATAATGCATCACAATAACATTACAATTACATTATATTTTTTTGCACCCTCAGCATTCAGATCCCATGCTGACAGCTATATTTTGCAAGAGGAACGTCCCACTTACTTATCTGCTCAGACCTATGGATGGATTGGACTACACTGCAGCATCAATACTACTACAAACTACACTACCCATGCTGCATCACTGCAGCAGACCACTCTTCCATTCCATGAATCTATATTCTACTGAGCATCTTTAGGAGCACTGCAGTGACGAGGGAGAGAAGGGACTGACCAGTACAGGCATCGTGAGAGCTGATGTAGTGTCCAGTCAACCCACCCACACAGAACCAAACAGCACTCATCTAAAAGACAACAGCGCATGCGCCGGCACACACACTATTCTCTTAGTCTTATCCCACTTGAATTAGCCCTTTGAGAGCCGTAATCTTGCGTGTACACAAATTCACATTCACATAACTCTTCTGCAGAGTCAGGTCTTGGTTGTCACTTTGTTTTATTGCTGTGTCATTCTCATTAAAGCAATTACTTCACACATGAGAATCCATTATACAAATTACACACATTGGGTTCTCTCTGCGGTTCTGCTTCCTCCCTCTCTCTTACACTCAGGTCAGCTGTGGCAGGCCACTTTCATCTTGTCACTGTGATTTAGGAGTAGGAGACTGGTTGTCAAAGGGACAAGAAAAACCGCCATTCACCCACACAATTTTTACCACCCAGCGTTTACACTCCCACACAACATTTGATTAGATTCTTGCAATTAAACACAAAGGGAACTGTCTATAGCAGTGATTCCCAACCAGGGGTATCCATACCCTAGGGGTTTCTTGAAAAGATTTTTAAACAAAGTGTGTACGTTGTGTAAGTGTTTTGTAATTGTATGTGGATGATACTTCTAGCAGAGTATATATATATATATATATATATATATATATATGACATATGTCTCACCTGTTTCTTCATAGAATCATTTAATTCCTTCATGGAGTCAAAGCTGGCCTTCATCCTCTTATTCTCTTTGGTTTTCTGCTTCAGAGCCGCTTCCAGCTCACTTTTCTCTTGCTGATATTGCTGTAAGAAACAACAAACATATTTGGCATGAATTATTAATCATTTTATTCATTCAATTATGTTTAATAATTCAATGTGGTTGTTGTTTTTAATGCCATGTCAGCTTCTTTGTCGATTTTCATAACTAAAATGTCAAATAGATGTTAAATAGGATAATTAAAACCCATTTTTCCTCAAAACTCTAAATGTATAATTTGTATTTAACATGATTAAAAAGCTTTTAAAGTGTATCAACCAAGTAAAACTATTTTTTTCTGAGCAGTAGAATCCAATAAAATATGTCTGATAGACAATTAAAGGCATAGTTCACCCAAAAATGAAAATGACCTCATGATTTACTCTCCCTCAAGCCATCCTAGCTGTATATGACTTTCTTCTTTCAGACGAATACAATCGGAG
>NW_015649134.1:803219-806996 GCF_001515625.1 Sinocyclocheilus rhinocerous | reverse complement strand
CACACAATATATACACATATATATATATACACAATATATATACACAATATAAACGCAAAATAAATATATACACAATATATATATATATATATATATACACACAATATATATATATATATATATAATGACACACTCTCTTCTTCACAAAAATGCTAAGTTCTCTCTATCTCAAAGCATTCAGCAGATACAACTAATTCAGTAATTAACTAAAATAAACACAGATTGCTTAATTCTCTAATTGTATTAGCATGGGGTGCAATCACTGAAGTCAATGCAAATATTCAATAATCAAATATAACAATTAAATAAAACCCCAACTATGCCAAAAAACCATAACATTCTAAGCCTGGAACCTCAATGAAAATCTATTTAATATCTATAATATTAATAATTAATCATTTTAAAGCAGATTCAGACTCATGAGAGACATATGTATGGTTGCATATGTCATTTTACAACCATTTCACATTTGAACACATTTCTGATTTGATGTAACCTTACTGAGGGGCTGTTGTGGTACATAAGACAAAAAAGCTTGGCAAGTACATGTCTAGAGCACATAGGCAATCTAGGCAGTTTTCCATGGTTATGTGCTTCTATTCTATTGTAAATCTTCAACTGACTTATCACTGGAGTATAAAGTTTCACTAAAACCATCTCAATTAGATTAGAATTGACATTCCTTTCCCAAACTGTCTTCACCTTGTGGTTAATATTGCCAGCTTAATAATATTGATATCACAACTTTATATAACATTTATTTAACCACATGGTGCTCACAGTCAAAGCAGTGAGGGAGTTGGAAACAAACACAGTAACGAACAGCATAGACAAACAAACAATGAGCAAACAAACAATGAGCAGAGCGATATTGACCTACCTTCCAAATGCAGTGCTGGAGATCTTTCTGTTTGGGCTGGAAAACAAACAAAAGAGAGCCAATTAGAACTTCATATTAACAGGTGTAAATCCCTCAGTTTTATATTTACGTTACATTTTGCTGAAAATAAGTTAAGAAAAATAATTAAAAATATATTTGTACAACAATTAATTGAATGGCAGTTCAACATATGTTATTATATGATAACATACTGTATATGATTTTAGTCATGATGGTCAATTGCTCTGATGTGGAACAGATCAAAATCACCAAATTATAGGGTGATACAGACATGTTAGTTAATTATATGTTAGATAATAATTCTCAAAACAAAAACATCAGATTTGTGAGTCTAATGCTTTTAAAAAGTAACGGGACACAAAATTGTACCTTTATTAGTGTAAAGTGCTAGAGACATTTTTGCACTTAACCCAGACTCACTCACAACATATTTGAATATAGTGTCGGCCCTGGCACGAACATCAGTTCACATACCTCCAAACTTAAAGCCCACAAAAAGTCTTTGAATAGAGTTTGTTACATTGCTCAAATATACAACTGCTACTTGAGTAAAACTTGCAGTTACTCAAGTTACTGGAGAAGAGATCAACACAACAAAAGCAGAAAGCAACTGAAGGATGTGACTGTTAATGGTTTCCTTTCTATAAGAGTGTTAAAGTCTTCACTGTCCACTCAGAACTCAAATATTAATAATTTCTATAGGAAAGCAGCACATACTAAAGATTCATACACAAAACTCTCTCCTGCTCTCTCTCTCTCATACACACACACACACAGAGTTATTGCCGACATAGCTTTTTCTAGCAGTGACAGAATGAGGTGTGAACTAATGCATTTCTTGAAGCAGCCTGCTGACAGGGCATTTAGCTTTCATTCCTCCTCTCTATCCTGTAGCTCGTCCTGTCTTTTTTGCTTTCTTCCCCTTCAATAGTATGACACTCTCTTCCCCAAAATATGATCCAATTACTAGTTCATCCTCTGTTTTGACAGGCTAAGATATGAGAAGCTAATTACAAACCCTCTCAAAAGAAAAAAAAAGTTAAAGTAAACTCACGGGAAATCCTTGAAATTGGCAGGGATGAAGAAAATAAGAAAAACGTATCCAAAGCCTCAGAAGAGTTTGGCTGTTTGTTCATGCGTGAATGTGGATGTGAGTGAGAATGATTCAAAATACAGAATGCACAGAGTCAGATAAACAGAATCATTAGTGGTGCAGAGAGACTGCAGCAAGATATCAGAGCTCCTCCACCTCAGTTGTGTTCTCATATACTCACATTAACTCCTTGAGGAACACATTGCCTCTATTACACTGCCACTTTAATTTAGTCTATTGTAGCCCTCAGGAAGACAATGAAGAACCGATAACCCCTAATCCTCCCAAAGCGCCTCTAACATGGATTCCAAGCCACTAAAAGCTTATTTCCCAGATGTGAGGGGTAACTCCTTTTACATTACTGAAGAGAAACTAGACAAGTCAATAACCACTTAACCCTTATTTCAAAGATTTAACTCTAACAAGTCTTCCTGAAGATGAGCTTACACCCAGTAAAAAGTATTTTACAACTTTATCTTTCATAACAGATGTAAACTGTAGCCTCTGCAGTACCTGTTGGTTTTGAGATTTTTCAGCCTGTTCTCCAGGTCATTGAGCAGACTGACCCTTTTACAACACTGAGAGCAAAACACATCCATCTGGTTACCAGCATGGCGCATCTTCCGAGGACTCTGACCAGCACTGGAGGAAACAGGGAGAGGGAGAGAGAGAGACTAGGTCAAACACATTTATGGCACATCAAATGAGCATTCTGAAAACATTCAATAAACAATATAAGCAGAATGTAGAAAAAATACTATACAATCGTGAAAATTAAAGAAACTAAAATAAAAAGTGATCATCTCTAGAAAGCCAAGTCTGATAAAAAAATTTCCCCCCAAAGAAGCGTCATGCCTATTCAAACATGCCTCAACAGTTATTTGAACCAAGTAGATTATATATGCAAATTTGGATAGAGAAGACTGGGGGATGGTGGTAACACTGAGTAGCACCATCAGTTTGAGCACTAGAAGTTAGGTACAAGGATGCAATCGTTATAATACATGACCACCATCCTTTGAGGGTGGTAGTAGATTGTGTACAAATATAAATCATTTACATGGTGAAAAAACTTTCGGGCTAGAAATATCAACATTTCACTTATGGGTTATTATAATATGATTTACAATCAGATATGCATATTAGATAACAGAACATGTATCATATGAAGCAGATTATTTTGTTTAATTTCATTTATACTACAAATCAACATCTTCCTCTTAAAGGGTTCATATGATGTTGCTAAAAAGAACATTATTTTGTGTATTTGGTGTAATGAAATGTGTTTATGCGGTTTAAAGTTAAAAAAACACATTATTTTCCACATACTGTACATTATTGTTTCTCCTCTATGCCCCGCCTTTCTGAAACGCATCAATTTTTACAAAGTTCATCGGTCTGAAAAGCGAGGTGTGCTCTGATTGGCCAGCTATCAGTGCGTTGTGATTGGCCAAATACCTCAAGCGTGAGACGGAAATGTTACGCCCCTCACCATACTGTGATGACGCCCTGTCAGGCCGGAGCGATGATTCAAAAACATGAAAACCCATTATAAACGAGGCATTTGTTGCATCCAATGGGGACATAATTACTGATTATAATGACTTATACTGTCGTTTTACGCGTTGCGTTGCATTGCGCCGAGTAAACATAAAACCCTGTCTGCATTTGTGATCAGAGAAATGACAAACAACAAGTGCTAACGTTAATCCACACTGCCCAAAACTCGCGTTTGAATCATCAGTGGCAAATCCTTTAAATATGAAAACGTACTTACAGACTG
>NW_015649134.1:787420-802854 GCF_001515625.1 Sinocyclocheilus rhinocerous | reverse complement strand
GGCGGCGGCAACAATACTACAGCGAGAATAAAAGTTACGCCTTCTTTCTTTGCGTGAACATTTGGGTGGCGTTATGCAAATCTTCCCACATCGTGATGTAGACATGTGGGGGCATGTTAGAATGAGCCGTTTTAGGTAGGCGTGGTTGACTCTTAACTTTTATGAAGAATATCTCTTTGGATTTGAGACTTTATTCTTTGCAACTTTACAGATCTTCTTTATGCACCAAGAGCCTGTAACACTCCAAAGAGAAAGGAAAATTTGAAATTTCATCATATGACCCCTTTAAAAAAAATAGACATATAATGGCTGAGCAGACAGGAGGGGTAAAATGTTTCCTTTTTTACTTTTTTTAATTAAAATACTGAAAATAGAAGGTATTGGTTTTGGGGGACAGGTAAAACATTTTAGAACAAGTAAATTTGATTAAAAAATTAAATGCACAAAAATTGTTTTCAGCCTTTTGGATAGTGTGTCAGGACTAAAAAGAACCAATACGCTGTATCCCTTGTGAGTGAAAAAGTTTCCCACAGTCAGACAGCTCCATCCACTAATACAGTCACTAATATGTACATGCTGAAAGAAATCTTGTGTAATGAAGGCAGATATCTGGACTTCTTAACTAATCATCCTTTCATTTTAAAGTAAATCCCTTTGAAAACAGGCTTTGGGGCAGGGGAGAGACAGTACTGCTGTAGTTAGATGTAAAAAAAATAATTCAATAAATAATAATAATAAAAATTAAGAATACACACATGGACATACAAAAAACAACACACCTGGAGGAAACAGAAGAGCCCAGATCTGAACATCCATTAAAGCGGATCTCATCGTCTGGACAGGGGCTGCTTGGAGTGTAGTCTCCATCCTCTCCTTCTCCATAGTCCTCAAACTGCTCCTCATTTAATGAGGCAGATGAACGTGTAGAATGATCAGAAGTCTCGGAGCGATTATACATCTGACCACACCTTGAGGAATGAGAGAAGAAATGGAAATTAAAAAAGCATGTATTTTTTGTGCACTTTTCTGTAGACTTAATATCAGTGAAAGCAATTATTATTCAATTCATTAATTAATTTGCAAATCCATAAATTCAGCCTTATGTATACAAGAAAACATGATAAAATCACTTACTTTTCTCCTGGGAGGCAAAGCCCAATCCCTTCCTCTTTTTCTCCAGTTCTCCCTCCATCCGATATCTCTGACGATAGAGCACTGTCTACTGCACTGTCTCTGTCTGACTCTCGCTCCACCCCTCTGCCTCCCTCACCCTCCTCATCCTCGAGCATGGACATGATAACTGGTGGCCTGACCTGTCCTGACTGTACTGTCAAAAGCAAAAGAGATTAAACTGTTAGAACAGTCACACAACACCCAACTTAAGTTACATAAGAATAGAAACAATTATGAAAATATCATGAATGCATGGATGTCTGACAGGGATAAAATCTCTGGGAGTGACAACTGCATTTATCTATGATAACCCTAGCCATATTTTGGTGCCTCACAAGCAGTGAATATGGATATCAACAGTTCACCCATTTGATATGTTAGTGATATTAGTGACTGGAGACAATTTAGCATCAAAGAAAGAAAAAATATTTAAAAAATCTAGTATTAAATATGTAAATATTACTTCTATTCATATTGGTTTAAAAATAAAACTTTTATACCATTTATACCATATAAATGTAACTAAAAACTGTATGAGGCGTACACTTCAAGTAAAAATCATAATCATAATTATATTCCAAAAAGTTTTAAAATATATTATTCAAGGGTTTATGAATTTACAAATCATTATGTTTACATTATTATGCTTTAGAAAATTATTGACCTTTATACAGTCATGTGGTTAATAAGTCACAGGCCTAATCTAAATAAATTTTATGTTTTGTGTTTTTTGTTTTTGGAACACATGACTTTGACTTGGTTTTGCAACATTTTTATAAGAAATAAAAATAAAAGAATACGTCATACTTTATATGGTTTTCTTTTTTTAAATGTCATTCTTTTAATGAGGCTGTTATATTCATTGTGATATCAGAAAAGTTGTGTCACTCTGACACTGAATAACAAATAAAGAAAATACAACAAAGAAATAGAAGGAAGCAAACTGCTCGTAATATGTCTTGGCATGAAAATAACAAAAACAAAAGCTGCATGGCTAAAATTGGGCAGGCACCAATGTTCCTTTGCAGAAGAATGGACAGAACTGCAAAAGCATAATCTCTTCCCAATTTTTAATCAATCACACACACACTGCTTCTGTGGTTTACCAAACTGCCTCTACAACTAACAGTCACTTTTGTAAGTTGAGCACACAGCAGGCGGGTGTGCGTGTGTGAGAAAGAAAAAAAGGGCTCTTTAGTATTCTGTTGTGCAGAACATGAGGGGGCAGGGATACAAAATGCCAGTGTGTGGTCAGGCTGCTTGAACAGTGAGTGGTCCTACATACACAGAAGCAGTGAGCATGCACACACACACACACACACACAAAGTGGTTTGAGACACTTATTCTCCCACCTTCTTTCTCACACACAAAACACACACACACACACTTTTCTTTGTGTGGCATAGGGGAAAATCAAAACAGGTCACAAAATGTATAGGTAATTATGTGCTCTTGTATTTGTGAATAGATCTCCTCCTCCACATAACAGCAGGGTATGAGTATGTGTACCTACTGTATGTTTGAGCACCTTATTATGAATGCACACAACTCTCCGCAACTTGAAACATGACATTCAAAGCCCTGCAGGAAGCTCTTACACAAATCCACTCTAAATGCTAGAAAGTGATCTGTACATGCACACACTGAATACTTTATTATGCATGTGTGAAACGCACAAAAGGCAATCGCATTTCACATTGCAATGCCCCTTTAGAATAATATTACATAATGGTCTCCAAAATAATTTTAACATTCAGAAAAAAAAAGTGCATTTTTCAGATGTTGAGAACACTTCTGAGTTGCAAGCATTATGTAATCCCTTACTCAGACAATATGCCATACAAGAAACTGAAAAGGCATGCTGTCTGAAAACATGTTCTTTGTGAACCTCTGAGACCTGACACGACTATACAAAAAAATAACAATTGAGTTTATGACGTATATTTATGTTAAAGTTTCTGCTGATTTATTTGATCAACTGAAAACAGTTGGTAAACAGACCATGATGGCACTTCAAATAAGCATGTCAGGATATCAGGAAAAAAGTGATCAGAAGTATCTCTCTTGATGTGTGTCACGAATCCGGTCTATAAACTTCCGTTCACTCACCACCAGAGGTCACCCGCTCACCACATGGACTCTCACACTACACAGACTGTTACACATCACCCTGGACTACATTTCCCATGCTCCATTGCACTACCCTCGACTACATTTCCCATGCTCCATTGCACTAATCACAAGCTCACCTGAAACCAATCACACACAGCTGCTACCAATAACACACACTATATAAATCAGTCTCACACCACCATTCAACGGCGAGTATTGTTTAGCGTGTATCCCTGTTATAGCTACCAGCTACCTT
This sequence comes from Sinocyclocheilus rhinocerous, assembly GCF_001515625.1. Classification (NCBI taxonomy): domain Eukaryota; kingdom Metazoa; phylum Chordata; class Actinopteri; order Cypriniformes; family Cyprinidae; genus Sinocyclocheilus; species Sinocyclocheilus rhinocerous. The sequence goes on along the minus strand of NW_015649134.1, from coordinate 799,312 downwards.
ACGGAGCCTGCTTTAAGTTTTCTAGTCTTAGCTTAGTCTTGCCTTGTCTGTGTTTTCTCGTGTTCTGATCATTGCCTGTGTACTTTGGATTACCTCTCTCGTCTTGCCCTGTTCGAATACTGTTTGCCCCTGCCTGGACTTTTGCCTTGTAGCTTGTACCTGGATTATCCCTCTAGTCTCGCCCTGTTGGATTACGTTCGCCGTCGACTGACCCTCGCTTGTTTACCTGATTGCTCTTGCCTTGTCTTCTACATACCAGTTTGCCATTGTCTGACCCATGCCTGTTTCTGACCACGTCTCCTAAATAAAGCTTGCAAATGGATCCTCACGTCTCATTCGTCCCGTAACAATGTGAATGTTTCAATCACAGCACATGTACCAGTGTTGTGATGCTCATTATTATAACTAATCTATTCATTTATTAAAAACATTTTTTTCATGTCAATTCTCTAAACTGTCATACCCCAGTAAATGTAAAATGCCTAATAATAACAATAATAATGATGATAAAACAAATACATTTTTTGGTGGCATATAAAAAACAAATGCTGCTATAACTATGCTGATATCATAATAAAAAGAGTGAATTTTTTGGCATAATAATTTTAAATAATTAAAAACCAAATCAAAGGCATATGGTCCAAAGAACATTGTGGAAAAATGCAATGGGGGGCGGGGGACGGATGAAGAACATATACTTTTTACTGTATAGTTACACCACATAGTTAGACATCATTTATGTTCTCATCTCATGATTTTCCCAGCTGTCACTGAGTACAATAACCTTGAGGTCGTGATGAAAATAGCTTTAGATTGATTATTGTAATGCTTTAGTGGGTGGTTGTTCTTCACGCTTAATAAACAAACTCCAGCTGGTCCAAAATGCAGCAGCTAGAGTTCTTACTAGAACCAGGAAGAATGACCATATTAGCCCGGTTCTGACACTGCACTGGCTCCCTATTAAACATCGTATAGATTTTAAAATCCTGCTAATTACTTATAAAGCCCTGAATGGTTTAGCACCTCAATGCTTGAGCGAAGTCTTATCGTATTATAGTCCTCCACGTTCGCTGTGCTCTCAAAACTCTGCCAATTTGATAATACCTAGAATATCAAAATCAACTGCGGGCGGCATCCTTTTCCTATTTAGCGCCCAAACTCTGGAATAATCTACCTAACACTGTTTGGGAGGCAGACACACTCTGGCAGTGTAAATCTAGATTAAAGGCCCATCTCTTTAACCTGGCTTACACATAACACACTTACACATTTCTATTACTCAAATCCGTTAAAGGATTGTTAGGCTGCATTAATTAAGTCATCCGGAACTGGGAACACGTCCAATAACACACGATGTACTTGTTACATCATATCAGGACACCTAGATGAGCCCCAGAGACAGATCCCCAGTGAAGACCTTGTCTCGTAGACGGCCATCGGGACAAGACCACGGAACCAGATGAGCCCTCTGCACAATCTAAATTTGCTGCAGCATCGATCAACCTGCTGGCTCGTCTGGCCGGAGGAGAACTGGCCCCCCGACTGAGCCTGGTTTCTCCCAAGGTTTTTTTCTCCATTCTGTCACCGATGGAGTTTTGGTTCCTTGCCACTGTCGCCTCTGGCTTGCTTAGTTGGGGACACCTAATTTACAGTGATATTGTCAACTTGATTGCACAGATACTATTTAAACTGAACTGAGCTGGACGATGACATCACTGAATTCAATGATGAACTGCCTTTAACTGAAAATTGATTGTTTACTTTTATCCTTTTGCACTGGACACACTATTTTCCTATTTTGATACTGTAAAGCTGCTTTGACACAATCTGTATTATTAAAAGCGCTATATAAATAAAGGTGACTTGACTTGACAAACACGATGTTGTTAAGGATTGAGAAACTGTGAAGTAGCAATGACTTATTGTCTAGTCAAGGACGTGTGAGTCTTCCAACAGTCCACACAGATGCATTAAGAAGTCACAAACATACCACCCACCAGCCACTCCATAATACTTTAATGGGTTTCAGCAAACAGCTTCTAGGCCACTGTGGGCAGCTGTTTCATGAATACAGTAAGCAAAACTAAAAGGGGCCTAACTAACCATTTGAACATGTACAGTTAGCAGGGTCTAATTTAGACAGAAAGCAAGAGGAGCATGAATTATTAAATTACTCTAAGCCAGGTGAAGTGAAAAAAAAAAAAAAAACAGCCTGTGACTGGCTTCAAACACAATACTAGGATTAAGTAAGACAAGGAAGAGTAAGCTTAGCAATGACAAACCTCTCCACCTGCATCTTACATAATTCTTAGAGAAGTCTCTGTTTCATGCAGGGTGAAACACTGCTCCCAAAACAACAAACTGGTATAGTCAGGTAATTACATGAAATGCAACAACAGAAGCTAGAAAGGTAAACTCGTGCAATATCACGAAGGAGAAATTATAAAAACATAATCCTTCCCCAGGGCAGAATGAGTGCAGCTAAAGACAACTACAGGATCAATAGCCTACATCAGGGTCTTCTGGACACTTTTTTGGAATGTTACATCTCATGTCCGCCCTTGAACCAAAGAGCCCCCGGGCCTTGTTCTCATTTCCATCTCATTAACAGCTTATCATCATAAGCTCCATTTAACTGCTCACTGCCTAGAGAATTCATAGGAATCTCCTTCAGGCCTCTTTACTAACTTGAATCAAAAGCAAGTGAAACGTACAACAGCTCTACCCATATAGTGCATACTCTCTTCAAACTCTTGGTTAAGTTCATTAGTTTACACAGTCAATAGATGATTTTACCTTGAATCAAATCACTTTTCTTTAAGTCACAAAATGTGTGTATAGGAGACTGGATCTACTTGGAGATGTCACAGATTAACCATCAGACTATATCAAGATTTCACTATATCTCAAGAACTATGAGGTTTTCAAATAAAAATTCAATAACACAAATCACAAAAGACTGTTGCAACTAGCTATTCCAACTTAAAATTTACCATTATAATAACTTCCCTGGATTGGACATGAGATAACTCAAATATCAAAGTTAGTAAATGTTCCAATGGTTTGATATTTGTTATATAGGCTACATTTTTAATTTCTGCTGTTTCAGGAATTGGTCTATAATTGTTTTAGTGCAATAAATAATAATATATAAAATAAATAATAGGCTGTATAATGGATTGTTTAATGGGAGGTTCAATTGTAACTTAACCCATATCTTTTTTCCTGAGCAGAAACGGTGAAAATGTTCAATAGCTTTCTTGTAGCCAAAGAATTAAGGTATGTATGTCCCAATACAGAAATTGACTTTCAAAAATAAACCTACTATGACAAATATTTACTGCAGTAAAAAGTAATTCTGGAAGCAAAATCTGAACACATTACCTTTTGATCCTGCCAAACCAAACTGATATTAACATGACATTAGAAAAGGGGGAAATAGTTAGACACAGTATGTTCTAATGAGAATATTCAGACCACTGATTCAGGGCCTGTTCAGCTAAGATTGAAATCATTTTAGGAGACAGGGAGAAGATTCCAATAGGCATTTGCACACTGGCACTACTGTGTGTGTGAAGAGGCGAGCTGAGATCATATGTAAGAATTTATTGCCATGTAAAATCTAGTGTCTAATATTGCTGCATATAAATCTTGACCATGTGCCCATCATCTCATGGTATTTCCTTACATACTGAAAATCTGGAATCAGCACAGTTTTAGAACAGAAGTGATGAGTGTATTTTTTTTTTATAATGATTACAGTATAATGTATCATACTGATTCACATTTCTCACTCAGCTGAGGAGACAGTTTCACTCCCACACACACCCAGGAAAAAACAAAAAGATCTGTCAAGGCCAAGCTGGTGCACAGGAACCAATGAGTCACCATCCTGAGACACACTGCAATTTTTGCAATAAAAAAAAAAAAACAACGTGCTCAAACTACAGTTGTCAATAGCAAACACTCCCTGCCAGGAGCAGGTTTACTTTCCAAATGCATAATTCTCCGATTTAAACAGTGCATTTAATGGATCAGCAAAGTTTACATTTATAAACATACTATTTCTGTGTGGTACTATATGTATCTGTATATATGTACAGTGTAGATTGTGCCTGGCCGCTATACCAATGATTTATTTATTATTTTTTAAAACATACAGCTGGTCTTTGTTTAGGCTGTACTGTGCAGCTTGTAAAGCGCATCGAAACCTGCACTGTGCTAAAGTGGTAACTCAAGCCGAGGGGTTTTGTGTGAGAGATATCTTGACACAGAGATACAGAAAAGGCTTATGGGGATTTCAAGAGGACTTTTAACAACACAGCTGTCAAAGCCAAAAAAGCTAACATTTCTCAAAGCACGTCTGCTGCTAAATGCCATACATATTGAATAAATGTTGTAGGTGTTCTAAATATCAAATTTAATTTTTTTCTAATTAAAAATGTCACAATCGATTAGCAGTCAAAATATAAATTCTGACAGCTTTTCATAGGTTTTTTTGCAGCTTGGTGTGCATTTTATACAATACTTTAAGTGTGTGGAAGTTCAAGTGGGCAATTAAATTCAAGTATGCCCTGGTCCTGTCGTGTCTATACTTAGAAGACTCAAACTAACCGAGACAGCAGAGAGAAAGAAAAAGAAAGACTGTTTGCAAGGGTGAGAGAGGTGATATAACAAAAATGTCAGCAAGATGATAGATAGGGACAGCAGGGCTGCCACAGTCACATTTACATACTTCCAATAACAATTTAACTTTATAAAATACAAAGTTATGTATTTTAAAAAAATCCAATATTAAAGTTAGCCAAAATATGTGTAATGGTGATCGTTTTCCAAAGTCAGTTACATACTTCCAATAACAATTTAACTTTATAAAATACAAAGTTATGTATTTTAAAAAATCCAATATTAAAGTTAGCCAAAATATGTGTAATGGTGATCGTTTTCCAAAGTCAACTATCAGCAGCAGTTTTAACATATTTAATTTGAGATAAACTAGACAACTACAATTTTAAGGAAATTCTGTGTTTGTGGTTTCAGTTACAGACCAGATATTTAAGCAACTGACACCCATATTCATTGACACTCAAATCATATATAAAAAAACTCACCTAGAATACATTCTAAATGATCTGTCATGGCTCAGGCTGGTCTAGTTACATGATGAGGTGCCTTCTATGTGTTCCAGGAAAAACAATTATAGTCAATTATATGATTAAGACTTACATTTGTTACCTTAGATAAAATTGTGATATTACAGTGAGCATACTCTTCAAAACTTCATAACAGTCTAGTTCTACCAGGTTTTAAAGGTATATATAGTATTCATGTTAATTGCATTCTAATATCAATCACTCTCATTGGTCCTTAGTTTCAAGTGTCAAGGTCAGAAACAACTGTGAAACATAATTTGACCTATATATTTATTATGTCTGCTGCTACTATAAATGACTTTTAGGTTTATGCACACACAAGTTGCCAGCTGCCCTCAATTAACTATTAATCTCATCAACTGCAGGGCAATCAGACAGTTTAACAATGAGAGAGAGACAGGTACAACAGAGAACAAGATTGGAAACCAACAAAAGACATACTCTTGGCATATTAGTGGTAGTAAAGAATGTCAGACTTGGGAGAAAACAAATTAAATAGAGTGTGAGAAGTAACAAAAATGAGAAGGGAACAAGTAAATGTAATCCATGAGTGAGCAACACAAACATGAAACACTTGACATGAATTCCTTATATTCCTTAAGTCCTTTCCTCTTTTTTGTAAACACAATATAAAGAGCTCCTCTTACCTTGTCACTCACAACCGAGTGACCATGATCTCTTCCACTCCTCACAGTCCACTTCATCCACTGTTGACATCCAACTCAAATCGAAACAGGTGAGGCCTCATCCACTGGTAAGGTTCTTTTCAGAAGTCCTTAACTTCTGTAATCCACAGTCAAGGAAAAGAGAGAGAATCCTTATGCTGATTATTTTTATCTGCTTACTTCATGAATGAATCTAATAGTTTCTGAAACTTGTGCAAACACACTGCACAATTCAGGTTTGCTTGACCACACACCCTCCCAGAAGCTCTGACAGCAGTTGTGGGTTTCCAGCCACTCCTACTCTCTCCTTCTCAATCTCTATGGCTGTTGCCAGGCAACCGGCTTCAGGGGCGGTCCTGTGGGTGGAGCTGAAAAAGCTGCACACTGGCTCATGTCTAAAGCATTTGCATATGCAGGTAGACCTACCTAGTCACTGTGGCAACAAGTGCAGTAGTTTGAAAGCTGAGAGGCTTAGGGACTTGAAACATTACAAAAACTCAATTCAAGTGAAACATTTTCAGATTCAGTTATAAAATGAAAAAATCTAAACACATGTAAAGAAAACTTTCAAAGGATTTGTATCACCAGAAATGGCACAAAAGGGGAAGTTGGGGGAGATTATATAAATTGCAACACATCACACACAAAGGTGCCAAACCTCACAATTTCACTTCCTTCCTTGCAAGACCAGTTTGTATTGTGTGTTTGCGCATGATTAATTGTGAAACTGGATTTGTGGTTGTATTGCACTATTGCAGACTTGGAAACATCTCTTCTCTCAAAAAGCCCTCTTATATCTGCAACCATCTCTCAGAGTGAAACTTACTCTTACTACTGTTACATCTGCTCTGAAATCTAATTGTGAAAAACAAATTAGATGTACAAGAGCATTAAATGCTCATTTATTTCACTGAACTGTCCTGTTACCTCCCACCCTAATCTAACAAATTACCCATGACTTCTAAAGCCCTGTGACCATGAGACCCCAGTAGCATAATCCCTGAAGACACTTGTTCACAAACAAAGCCCAGCTTAAAGAAATAGCATACACCTGCTGGTCCATACTAGACCAACTGAGCCATGTGCCGACTCCGTACTTGCCCCACTTCTTCCCTTTCTGAAACATGTATTGTTGATTTTTGTCTTCTGACCTGTTCTCTTCTCACACTCCCTGTATGTCTCTTCATATCAAGTTTTCTCACTGTGTTTTGCATTAGCTTAGGTAAATGTTCTTCATCCACACCTGTCTTCAGTTTCTCACTTCACGTCACATTAATACAAGTGATCCCAAACCACACAAAACTACAGCCAGCTCTTTCTGCCAAACCTCTTGAGGAAAGTTCAAAACTAGCACATAGTACGTTTACGGCTCTTATTCGTCCTGGCATCTCATTTGGACAGTGGTATCTTGTTTCTCCTGGTGTTTGTCGGAGGAACAAAAAACAGATGGTGTCAATTTTCTCTAACTCTGACCTCGGATTTTCTCTTACACATTTTAGCTTCTTGATAAGAAAAAGATTTAGAGACACTGGAGAATGATTGAGAAAAAGAGAAAGAGAAATGAGGCTGTTTGGGGGGGTCTCTTTGGGTGGATGGGTGAATGAAAGCTAATTATCTGGAAAGGAATGTTTTCTCATGGGCTCTCTCAGAGAGAGTTTGGCTACAGGTCAACCAATGGCAGCAGTTTATTTGTTTATGCAATTTGTTAAAGGTTTGTGCCCCTTTCCTCGTAAAGGCTATCAGTGATTCCATTCAGACTCTGCAGTCCAGAGTATAATTCACATGGACAGACTGAATAAAAGCCTTCAAATGACTTTAGAATACATTTCCCTTTTTTAAATCAAACAAGAAGTGTGGAGTTCTGAGTTAATATGTTAGCTTGAGATATAGTACAGCCCACTGTGAATAAAAGTTCAAATAAGTAGACAGCCTAGGCAGAGTGTGTATAAGGCTGGGCAAGGCTTGCTGGAGAGCCAAAGGTTGGAGCTTGATGTCCAGCTCCGCCTCTCTGGATATAATGGTGGAGCTTGAAGGTCCAACCATAACCCTATCCCTAAGCATAACTAGGTCAAGCTCCACCCATTAGGTCCAAAGAGGTGGGGCTGGTCTAGGTCAAGTGTCCGTGTACTTTTGCGTCCATTCATTTTTCATTTTTTAACCATGGTGAAAAAAAAAAATGAAAAAAGAATGGCTGTTGTATTTTTAAATGCTATGTTGAAAACCAAAATTTAAATTAGAACCCTACACACAAAATGCTGCCCAAAAAAGTAAAAATATTGACTTATTTTCAGATTTTTGTTTATGACTTTTTGCACCTTTAACAAACACCTTTAATTTTCAAAATGCACAAATTAATATAGAACAATTTAGATATTACAAGTTTTCTTTGGCCAAATTAGAAGTAGACCTAATGCTTTTTCTGCATGTTCAGTTGAGAACTAGAGCCGTTTCTGAAGCAATACAGAGACCTAATATATTAGGCCTACTTTAAAATATGGTTTTAAAATAGATATATAGAGGACCAAGCACGTACAGTACATCGTGTTAGAGCGCTATACAGAGGAGGCTTTAATATGGTAAATATATAATTATAATATAGAAATATATATATATATAAATATAATTTCTCCCACTTCTCCAGATACTAGCAGGCCCGGTTCCAGAATCAAATCACTGAGACTTCTGAAATTACTGAGGGTGCTCAAGCCTTAACCCTTGTGTTGTGTTCAGAACCCTATCACACTTACGATGTTACAGAGCAAAAAGGTCCCGGCCTCAAAAAATTGCTTATAAATCACTCATTATGCTATATTAAAATGACTGGCCATTCAGAGTGAATGGGAAAGATCACAAAAAAGGACCTTTATTTTGAAATGCTTTTATTTTCTGTAAAGGGGCAAATAGTAACACTTTTGCTGTTCCCTGTCAAATCTGAACATCCATAATAAGTGATTTATAAGCATTTTTTTGAGGCCGGGTCATTTTTGCCCTGGAACATCACAAGTGTAACAAGGTGAAAAATCTCCCCCAGAAAAGTATGAAAATTATCAAAAATTTTTTTAGAAGTAGTTATACCCTTTGTGAACAAAGTCACAAAATTTCAGTCCAATGCGATATCATTAACTAGTATTTTCAGGAAAAATTATTTTTTTTCAGAGCAAAAAGGACCCGAACACCACATGATGTAGCCTACAACTATTTTGGCATATTTTTGCCCTGTCCATTGTTATGGTTATCATTATCATTGCAATGCGGCATTTATATGCGGATGTCACTCCTGAAACTTTGCAGCTGTGTGATTTATAATAGTCCTTTACGATTGTTGCTTTTCAGACTGTACGAACATGATCCTCATTTCACATTGTAAGATCTCAGCTGTCATTAATGTCAGACAGTATGACAGTCAAGAAGCGTTAAAAACAGACCCATGTAAGAAAAATCAACCCATGACACGTTCGGTGAAGGTGAGCTGTATTACACATAGAAATGAAATGGTGGCTAATGGTGTGTGTCTACTGGCGTGGAGCAGAGCGAGCATTTTCAGTTCATTCCTATGAAAGTTGAGCTTCAGAGTTAAGTTCAACTTCTATATAAATGAATTAAAAGTGCTCGCTCTGCTCCACTCCCGTGGACACGCACCATAACAACGAAAACTCCAGCGTTAATTTTGATCTTGGCTGTCTTGAAAAACGAAGACAATTAGATGTTCGTCTTAGGAGAATTCACACCCCTGATAGCACACGTCTATTTGACATCTGCATTTACTTCTGCAAGATGTAGAGGGTTTGCTCATCTGCAGTACGTCTATAGGAGGTTTCCTATCAGATGTCAAATAGATGTTTAGAAAATGTCTTAAAATGTTTATTATTTAGAATGTTATGTAAAAATGACATCTTAAAGACGTGTATCAGATGTTTATCTCAAAGACAACATACACAATGACCTGAAGGATATGTGTGTTCATTCAAAGAAAGGTTTTCCTATGAATTAATTAGGGAAGAGTCCATTTCTACTGTGCATTGTGTCTCTTCCTATGGAAAAGGTAGTGATTTTCTCTACCCGCATTCCTTTGGGCCATAAAACCAGTGATATCAGCATTAGTTGCCATGGGGACCAGGGGGGGCCTGGTGTCGTTCGCAGACATCCTGGCACCCAGTTTATTGGGTGAGGGGTCTGTGACGATTTGTTAATCTAATGAATAATTGATTTGTTAAATCAAATGAAAAATTGTGTGTTTGATTGGTCCAGACGCTACAAGAGGGTTTGCTCATCTGCAGTACGTCTATAGGAGGTTTCCTATCAGATGTCAAATATATGTTTAGAAAATGTCTTAAAATGTTTATGATTTAAAATGTTATGTAAAAATGACATCTTAAAGACGTGTATCAGATGTTTGTTCACAACAGATGCTTTCCAGATGAACCGATCTTTAACAGACATCTTGCAGACGTACTTGTTCTATGGGACTGCAGGGCTGTGCGCCAAATCTTCTGACATTGCCAGAATTTCATCAGAGGTAAAACTGGATCACAACAGCCATTAATCGGCAAAGAGCACTCCACTTATAATCACTAAAAAGCGTCACTCATTTCAGTTAATCACAATCTCACAAAGTTCCGTTATAATCAATGAAGCTGTACACTGCACAATGAATCTCTTATTGACATCATGTTAAAGTTTGTTATAATGAGAGACTCCCGAACTTGCAGCACTGAACAAAACTGTGGCGTTTTGAGCGGTGAGTGGATTCTAACTTAAATGCTTGGCCATTGCATTCAAGAAATCAACAAAAAATGTTGGTGATTGGCTACAATGATAAATGCTACAAAAACATGTTGAAAATAGAAACCTTAGAAGCTCTCCAGAGTTCAAACACAAATGCAAACTGGAGTGTTTGGAAAATAAGTTTGGCCAGTATTTAGGCGTGAAAAATGATCAAGATCATAAAAATGTCAAAGCCAAAGGTTTTCATAAAGCAATAGTTTACCGGTAGCCACGCCAGTAGCGTGAGACGGCACTTATAGCGTCTGTATAGAGATGCTAAAAATTTATATACATTAAAAAACAACTTACCCTTCTAGGGAACTCGCGCTGCGTCCTCTAGCGCAGTGTTTCCCAACCGGGGGTGCCATCTGTCGAGAGCAGGGGTGCCGTGTAAAAAATCCTTTTTTAATATTTTTAAATTGCTAAAATGTTCATAAAAGCAGCTATTATATAATATCCATTTCTGATGTCGCCAATAATTAGAGATGCACTGAAATTCCGGCTGCCGAAAATTAGTTCACCGCTCAGGATTCACTTTCACGTGGTGTGACGCTCTGCGTATTATCCCGCTCTATGAGTGTGTGCTCCACTCAGTCGCTCCACTCGTATACCGTTCATGCTCATCGGAACAGCAAAGTCCACTCAAAAATCGAGCTGACAGGAAACATCTATGTAGTACAGTATTGTTTCTGTTTGCAATAGCCCTACTGTGCTGTAACAAGGTGTGGTAAATGGGCAACTCTGGTAACGCTGCCCTCTCATTCATTGATCTGCTAACCGTTATGCTCACGTGTCCTCTGATAATAATAGCTTTCTAGGATTAAACATTATTTGGATAATTGGTAAAAAAAATTTTTTTTTAAATCTCTTAATAGCCCTACTGTGTGTTAGACCTACCCGAAAAACCATTTGTAGGCCTATCATTATTTTTTATTTGTGCTATCATTATAAATTTCTTTATTTGTTCTTATTTTATTACTGACTGCTTACTTGTCATTTTTTATTCAATTCAAAGTTTGAAATCAAGCTATCTCGTGCTACTGCAACAAAATAACCCAGCTGTAAAATCAAAACTTTGTTTAATTACCATTATAACTAGCTATCTCACAAAGTTTGCATATGAATAAAAGCCTACATTAAAATCTATCATATACATAGGTCTTTTCATTAGAAATTAGCCTACTGATTGCCACCATTGATAGACAATTTTTTTTATAATATTAAAAATATCTGTATGACATTATATTCTGCAGTTCTTCCCTGTTGTACCGAATAAATGTAAAATAAAATAAACGTTGTAAATTCAAATC
>NW_015649134.1:783826-786517 GCF_001515625.1 Sinocyclocheilus rhinocerous | reverse complement strand
AATTTTTTTTTTATAATATTAAAAATATCTGTATGACAGTATATTCTGCAGTTCTTCCCTGCTGTACCAAATATCTATACTTTTCAAAGTATCATATCGAAGTTAGAAATTCAAATATTGTGACAAAAAAATAAATTAATTTTGTAGGGTGCCACAAATTTGTTAAAATTTCCAAAGGGTGCCGCGACTAAAGAAAAGTTGGGAAACACTGCTCTAGCGGACACTTTGGGGACTGCCACCAGCAGAACCGGTTTCTGAAGCGCCTGTGAAACAACTACAATCCCATTGGCCCACATAACCCGTGATGTCACAGGCAGGTGACCGGAAGCAGAAGAGGGCGCACGCTGAACACGTCACCAACTTTTGTTGTCTTCAGGAGCCGTTTGTTTGACAGTGCGTGAGAAGACGTTATGCAGAAAACCAAGGCAAGTGAGCATTTTAGAAAGTGCCTCCTTGTCCTAGATTTCTGATACCCTAGGACACACATGATCTATGCGTTATGTGTCTTGGTGAGAAGCATGCGCGTTCGGTGCTTGAGGGCTATGAATGCGCTCATTGTGACAAGTTTCCAATGAGAAAGCTCCGTTTGCATTTGTCCCTCTTCTCGAGGGATAAGGGACAAGTGTCTGCATTTCGCAGTTTGTGCTCCTGTTGCTGCCCAGACATAGCGTATAGACTCAGATCGTGGGGTTCGCTGCAGAGAGGTTTGAGAAGGACGTGGATTAGCGTGAATGTGTGTTTGATTCACGAGACAGCGGGATGCACTCATGGTGATGCATTCGTGGGGCTACTGAGAGCAGAGGTAAAGCTTTGCCCTTTACTCAAGATTGTAGACAGCATTTGCATGAGCGCACTCGCCTCTCAAGGGAGTTGAACAGATGGGAGTCGTTCGCAGCAGTTTCTGTTCTCGCCTGATTATTGAGGGAATCTTGTGTTTGAACAGAGCGTGTTTGGCTCTCGGGGGATCTAAATGCACACTTCATGATAAGATAGCGCTGATAAATGCCTCGTATGCTTTTCTCTTTTGAGGAATGAGAATTGAGCACCTGCTACCCGTGGTTCAGATCCCACAACTACCGAGGCAGGTAGGCAGACCGATCACGAGGATTGTAGGCGGGGCATGGAAGGAATGAGATTGGAAGTGCTTTCCCTTTCAGGAGTTCCTTTCATTCTGTTCTCTCCCAAGGGATAGTAGTCAGCATTCGCATGAGCATGTCCAGCTCTCGAGCCGCTCGGCAGGATCCAGATACTCTTTTTCTTGGGTCATCTGATCCTGCAGATAGCGCTACATTGGGCTCATCTGGTGAAAGTGATTGGCGATGAAGATTAAAGCGTGAGCACTGAATTTCCCCAACCTAGCTCCAGTTCCACATACGGGGAATGTTAGACGTAATGGTGTGCGCTACTAAGAGGCTTGATTTAGTCTGGTAACGCGAAAGGCAGAAGCCCGCCCGTGGCAGATTAGACAAGCGCTTTCTGGCCAGTCATGAACTCCCCTCTCCCAGGAGTCTTCCCTTTCTTCCTGACCTCCACACGGAGTTAGTGAGATTGTGGGACAAGCCATATTCAGCTCGGCTGCATTTTTTCCACCAGCCTTGCATAACCTGAGAGCTGATATGTGAAGATGCCCCCTGTGGAGAGGACACTCGCAAGTGTTCTCTCCCAGGGTGAGTCGTCTTCTTTAAAGATTCCTGCTCTGCCATCCAGACCTCTTCAGGGTGCATCTGGATGGCCAGGTGTATGTGGTGGCAGGTCAAGCTGGTGGAGCCTTGCACACAATGGCTGTGTTACAAACTCATCAAGCTGATTTGCTCAGAGACCTAGATGAGGGCAGGGTTTATCCCCTGGGGCAGTCGAGGAACTGCGCCGCACCACAGACTTGGCTCTTCGCGCCACTAAGAAGTGGTGGTTACGGAGGTGCATTTGTGGTTATATCTCGTGGATATCGGGAGAGAGGTGAAAGCCTTTCATCTTGATGCTCTGTTGTCACCTTCCGGGCTTTTCGGCACCTTCACTGAGGCAGTGGTCGATAAGTTCAGGGAGACAAAGGTGCAGTTCACTGCCTTACAGAAAGTTCAGTCCCCTTTCACTCCCCTCCCAAGTCTTCCTTTAAAACCTTTGAGGGGGCTGGTCTGTGTCGATCTGAGGATCATAGGCAGGATCAGAAGAGTAGCATGGCCACTCGTGCCCCTCCTCTCTCTAGGAGTTGGGCAGAGGCAGGCGAGCACTAAGAGACACTGCTTACATCGGGCCTTGAGGTTGGACTAATGTAGTTCTTATTTGTTTCACTTGTTGGCGAACCATTGACTGAAGGTCCGGTCTCTCCCTTGTGATGTAGGCTTTTTTCAAGTAGTCTGTGGTCGGGCTGTCCCCCTTATCAGGGTTTTTCCAAGTAGGCAGCCTCCTGAGCCTCTTCCAGCCATCTCCCCTTGGGGTTTTTAATAGATGGTCTAAATGGTTTTTAACAGCAGATAGGCCTACAGAGCTGTAGGTGTTTGGCCATTGGATTTGCATGCATACTGTAGTAAATCAGCTCAAAAGGGAAATATTTATGACTAATTATAACTGGTTATGATTAATAATAAATATTTCGATTAGATCTTAGAATTAACTGTAGCAGAATCAATATTACAATTATTTGATCTGTCCGTCCACCGAGCAGACAATATAATCATTTATCAATTCAAGGAA
>NW_015649134.1:771497-783330 GCF_001515625.1 Sinocyclocheilus rhinocerous | reverse complement strand
CACACAGAGGCAATCAATTGTGAATATAAGGGATTTAATAAATGAAACTATATCTAACATATAACTAACTAAGCAAAACACATATATACAGAATGAAGCAAATTAAGGAAAAGAGAGAGAAGAGCAAAAGAATGGCAGTATTTCACATTAACATCTAGTGTGTCAGCCTTGCTTGGATAGCAGGAGCAGGCTAATTACCTTACAGATTGAGAAGAAACCTGATTTTGGGGTTTCGCTAGCTGGATGGGTCAGTATTCTATGGGCTAGGCTTAGTGATGGATTGAGGCTATCCAGTTGGGATCCCGTGGCATCTCACTGTGATCCACCGTAAAGGCAACTGTCGCTTCACCAACTAAGCACTAGCGGGAGTGCTACCTATAGGTAAACACAAATGGCTAGAATACAGAAATTAACTTTAAATTTAAATTCAAACACTGTTTAAACTAAATTTAAATAAGTGAATTGTAAAGTGAGAGAGAAGAGGGGGAGAGAAATCTGATTAAAATAAAAAAAGGAACAAAAGAAAACAAAAGAAAATTATAAAAGTGATAAAAGATAATAAAGTAAAACCAAAAATAATACTAAAATAAAAAAAATAAAAAATAAAACGGCAGGTAACTGGAATGGCGAGAATGATAATGACTAAAGAAGCAGAAGGGAAATTAAAATAAAACAAATTGGAGTACAAAGTCGACCTAGCTGAGAATGCCCACATGTTGTGTATTGTGTGTGTAGTTTTGCAGGTCAGCCAGGCCCATTGGCGCCTGGCACCGGGGGTCATTTACTTCTCTTTGGAAACTGTTTGAAGTCAGATGGGGAGATGATAGTGGTAGACTGCTTAGCATCTCCTTGATAGTGGAGGGAACCATTTGACAATTTAGCACCCATATAAATGTAGAATCTGTGGCCAGGACTGTAATTTATATGCAAATGTAAAAGGCTAAAAGGGGTCTCTTAAGCCATAAAACCCAAACGATCGTACATGATCCTATGCAGACGCTATAATACTAATGAATACAACTGGGGACAGAATATAAACAAAGTCCTTCCCCCTGCATAGGTAATGATTATCAAAGGAGGTCATTCATATACCTAGATAATACTTATGCTAAAAAAGACCTGTGCAAACATGCACACAGAGAAACTGTGAACATGCAGAATCATTTAAGACCAAGCATGTTCACACAAACCTTTGTAAAATGTCAGTCAATCTAAAGATGAAAGCTTATAACCCAATCAATTTCCAATTCTTGAAATCTATTGATGAAGAAACATTTAATGACCATATAAAATGCTTTTCAGGACTGTGCCAAAAATGCAGCTTCACTCCAGCATATTCTAGCCAGAAAACTGTCATCACTGGCAAACTGCTGAGGTCATCAGATCGGTCTACGCCTTCTGATTTCTAGGTCACCCTCCTGCCTGCACATGCAGACCCCCTGCAGTTTGCAAGCTCAAGTCAATTTGAATTCCAGCAGATTTACCCCCATTAATGAATATTCTTCACATGGGGTCTACACAAAAGAAAATATAAAGCTTCAGCTGTTACCGGTACCCCTGCATTCTCAGCACTCTTAAACCAAATCAAAGCCATATTACATTTTATTACATTTAATGAGATTTATAAATATAGTTCAATACAAACAACTTTGTTCAAACATTTTTCCTCAGCTTGACAATCTTGGTGTGTGGTAGATGACTGATAAGCCTTCCACTCCAGTTTTTATAACATGGAAGACTTAACAATATGGAAAAACTTGCAGAAATCAGTTGCCCTCAGCACAAAAGCAGCTACATGCTGACTGCATAGTCACAGGAAAGAAAAAGGAATCGGATATGCAGAAAGTCAGGTCAGGCAAAAAGCACGAATGTGGAACTCTTCCTAAAAATGTCTCTTAAAGGGGTCATATGATGTTGCTAAAAAGTCCCAGATCGTGACGTAGGTATGTGGGGGCGTGTTAGAACGAGCCTTTTTAGGTAGGCATGGTTGACTCTTAACTTTTATAAAGAATATCTCTTTGGATTTGAGACTTTAGTCTTTGCAACTTTACAGATCTTCTTCATGCACCAAGAGCTTGTAACACTCCAAAGAGAAAGGAAAAATTGAAATTGCATCATATGACCCGTTTAAAATTTAAAAAGTCTCTCTCTTTCCAATGGCTGTGAATTTATCTCTTTTTAGGTCACAGTAATGATCAGGAGATCAGGTTAATATGTGCTAAAGTAGGGAACCAATTTAGTATGCTTTGAAAAAAAAAGGAAAGAAGTGTTTTGTTCGCTCATAGATATTTCATATTTATCAAGCTTTGATGAGAAGTAAGCTCTAGAATGAAATGATTTGATAAAAGTTACACTAAGTTATTATTCAACTGTCAAAAACTGCAATAGACAAACAAACTCAGTCTTACGCTTGCTTTAAAAAGTATCTCTCTATCTTATGGCTGTGGATTTGTAAAAACCTTAAATGTTTATATAGTGCTGTTAATATTTTTCTTACAGAGCACAGCCTGTGCCTGTGATGCCTTAAAATGCGTCCTATGTAAGCAGTTCTCTAGGTTTTTGGAACAGATAGTGGTAGAGAAGAAGTCTCACTTTGAGAGTCAATACATGCAAAGACCAGAGAACATATCACAGCTATACAGAACATGCAAACATACATTCTCTTAAGAACACCTCACCTGTGCAACACGTTGTAATTGTTGAGGAAACACAATCATTGTTAAAAGCATAAAAAAGTCCTCCTTCCTGATTGTAAAATGTAACATTTAAGGGAATGTTGTTCACCCAAAAATGAATCTTGAAATGTTGAACACAAAAGAAGATATTTTTAATAATGTGGGTACTCAAACATTTGCTGGTCCCCATTGACATCTATAGTTAACCAATATTTTGATAACAACTTCAAAAGATTTTAAAAAGATATTTTATGTTTCAATTTCAATTTCACTTTATTGTTGGAATTTCTTCCAAAAATTGTCTTGCATCCCATAGCATTTACTGTCTAACATTAATGCACATCAATACACATTACACAATACAATACAAACACACACACACACACTCAAAAGTATGTTAATACACATTCATCCGCAGTGCAAATACTTAAGTCCCTTCCATTCCTCAGAATCCTGCAGCCTACTTACAGCCCCAATTCTGATTAATTAATTTTACTGACTGATGAACAAAAGATTTCCGTAATCTGTTCATTCTAGCATATGGTACTCTCAGTCTTCTATTCGAAACATTTGACCCACAATCTTAGAACAGTTAGATATCAATCTCGCCAGTCGAGCTTTGAGTTGAACAGAGAGACAGCTATACCATGCAATATTCCATATTGTACAACACTCTGCATTACAGATTGAAAAAATATGAGCAAAATCTGTTTGTTTGCTCCAAGGAAATAACTACGCTGTTGTACTTTACAACAAACATACTCTATATGTGCACTCCATGATAAAGCAGCGTCCACATAGACACCCAAGTATTTATATGCAGACACTATTTCATAATACTATACACAGTTTTACACAGGTTCGTGCACTTGCGCGTGCCTCAAAAGAGGCCTTACAATGACTTACAAAGATACATAACAGCTACAAGTGTATGCACTACTTGCTTTATGCAAGCACTATATAGGATAAATCACTATACAGGATTTACCCTATTATACTTTATCAACACGAATTGATAGGTGAAACAACAAACAGCCACCCACAAATAGTTTATAAACAAAGCATCAGGCTGTCTTTGAGTTCACATGAACAACGGTTAAAGTTACTCGTCGTCAGGCTACAGAAGAATACCATAATTCCTCCATTGAATTAGGCCTAAGACATCGAGAGTCACGCAGACCTATAACAACCCAGCCACAACACATACTTGCGAATAACATGCCTTACCTTAACACAGAATCGACGACAGAGCCCAGCGTTTATTTTTTTTCTACGAATCTTTGAGTTAACATATGTACTAAACATGAGTGGAATTTGCACCGCAGCGCCCCCACACCTTGATGCTCATGACAAGAATAGCATGTATAGTTATCTTTATTGAAGTGAATTAGGTTTAAATCGCCGTCATGCATGAATGAATGATATTTTTGCAATTTTACACATAATAATCCACGATGATCACATTACACAAAACTGAAATTGTACGTCAAAATAACACATTGTCAAAAATTTTTGAGACCCCCAAAATTTCACAAATCCCGTTTTCAGGGGAGCCCATGTCTTATTAAGGGGAGCCAAGCTCCCCCTAGCTCCCCCGTAGTTCGCACCCTGACTATACATAATGTATTATGTATAGTCACTCATGTTTGATGCATGTTCTCTGGAAGTCCAAAGATAATTTCCTTTGTCTTCTTTTCATTTATAACAAGTGAATTCCTCTCACACCACTCCACTAATCTATCTGTACAATACTGACGCATGCTGAAATCATCTTCAATCCCCAATAAAGACAATAGCACTGTGTCATCCGAGAACTTTAATATGTATGTATTTACACTGTCAGATTTACAATCATCTGTATACAAAGTAAAAAGAAAAGGTGAACTCACACACCCCTGAGACGCTACTGAATAAGTGACTATGGAATTTGAATATGTCTGATTAACTCTAACTATCTGTGTTCTACCTATCAAAAATGAATAATACCAATGAATCAAATAAGGATTTACTTTCATTTGAATCATTTTTGTCAATAGAAGCTCTGGCTCTATTGTATTGAATGCAGAAGTGAAGTCCAAAAAGAGGGCCCGAGCTATAGTTTTAGGCTTATCCAGATGTTTCAGGATCAAATGTAACAATGTAACTACTGCATCTTCAGTACTACGATTTTGCTTATATGCAAAGTGACAAGTGTCTAAATTACCCTCTACTGACTTTAGGAATTGTTTTACCATGATTTTCTCTAAAGTTTTCATAATAATAGGAGTTAAGGCTATGGGCCAAAAATCACCTAATTCCTCTGCCCCAGATTTCTTTGGAAGAGGTATTACATGTGAAGTCTTCCACATATTATACTAAATGACGGGTCATTCTATGGAAATGTCCATTTTTCTGTCCCTAGCTTTTACAGAAATATTACACTTGAAAAACACTTTAGGGCTACAATTTTTTTTATATGTGTTATGTGTTTTTATTAGTGCTGTCAATCGATTAAAAAAATTTAACTAATTAATCACATATTTTTCTGAAATTATTCGTGATTAATCGCGATTAATCCTACCTAACATTAAAGTTTTTAAATATACTTTTATATTGCAATAATTTCACATTCAGTCTTCAAATTAATGTACAAACAACATAAAGACAGTATATTTTTTAATATTTGTTTAATTTAAACTAATTTTGAAGGCCCACCAAAACTCAGTATTTCACAATCTTCACATAAATCCATTATAATAAATCTCATATTTACCTGTGCCCTTCAGCAGAAATATACAGAGATTATTGAAGTTATCAAACACTAAATTCTGAATTAAATATAGATTAATCTTTAAAGCTATAAAAGTTCTTTTTTTTCCTCTTTTTTTCTTTGTCCTTTGATTAATAGACATCACAGTATCTGGTTATTAGGTTATTATTTCTTTAAGAGCTGCCGCTGCTGAACGTGACACGCATCATATTTTCTCTCAACTCTTTTTACCTTTTCTGACCCACTTCAGGTCTTAAAGTCTCTATTAATGAGCTGACGAGTTAAATCGGGTGTGTTAGATGAGTGAGACAGTGCTGGGCTGAATGTGACTCATATAAAATATATTACATGCATGCACAGTTTTAAGGCAGCTTTAATCGCCTTTTTGGTAACTTTATGACTTAACTGACCACGGCATTGCATGCACGTAGTTTATTTCGCGCTTTGATATGAAAGGATACAGGCTTCAGCGCGCACCGGCGCCTTTGTGCGTGCAATTGAAGAGTACGGGCTGCGAGCACAGTACCGTTTCCGCGCTCGTTTGACTCGCGCCTGGCGGTGAAGTGAAGTGGAGCGCGCGTCTGAAACGTCTCCCGTTCTCAGTCGTTCTGCGACTGAATAAACGCACTTCTTGTCAAGAGAAAAAGTGACAGAAGCAGCAGTTGTGAGTGGGGTGGCCAACCCTAGCCCCGCCCCTGCGTTAATTGCGTTAAATATTTTTAAGGCGTTAAACTGAAAAAATTAATCACCTGCGTTAACACGCTAATTTTGACACCACTAGTTTTTATTTGTGTTATTTGAACAATTACACCTTGAGCCATCAATGTGGCAATATTTGTTTTTTATTAATTATAAAGAATTCCAAGCACCACAAAACTGCTTGTACTCACAGCCATGTAAAGAGGGAAAGTGCTTTATTTTGAGGCCAAAAACATACTTGGCTACTAACGTAACCTCGGTTCCCTGAGATACGGAAGGAGTACTGCGTCTGCTAAAACCCTATGGGGGAAACTCCTTCTCCTCTGATGACTGAAGCCTTTTAATAATGCATTGTAACTGCACAGCCATTGGTTCGTGCAGTGAATAAAAAACGAACCAATGGCTCTGCAGCGGAGCTGCACGAGCCTATGGCAACAAAGCCCGCCAAAGCCCGCCAGAATGGGAGGGGCCATCTGGTTATATAATCGGGCATTTCGCCGTAGGATCCTCAGGTTACTTCGACTGAAGCGACGTCTGAGTCGTGCAGCTACATAGCACGGCAAAGTACGCAGTACTTGTTCCATATCTTAGGGAACCGAGGTTACGTTAGTAACCGAGTACGTTCCCTATCGATACTTCACTTGTACTGCGTCTGCTAAGACGCTATGGGGAACCGGTACAATCCCGCCGTGCTATGCTAGAGGAACGACTAATACTCGAACTTGCCTTAAGCACCCAAGGGGGCCCGGAGGGACCAAGTATTTTGCAGGGAAGCCCCGCAGAAGGCAGTAGGGCCAAACTCACAGAGGTCAGTCCAGCCTTGCATAATCGTCCCAAGATAATCAGAAAGGACCCGAGCCTGTAAGGCCGGGATGTCCAGATTATAAAAGCTGGCAAATGTGGACGGCGAGGTCTAGCCGGCCGCCGCACAAATCTCTGCAGTGGACACACCGCTAGACCAGGCCCAGGAAGAGGCAGCGCCTCTAGTTGAGTGGGCTCTTACTCCCATGGGGCATTGAAGGCCCAAAGAAGAGTATGCTAGCATAATAGCGTCAATTATCCATTTGGAAAGTCTCTGCTTCGTGACCGGAGAACCCTTGGTGCGGCCACCGAAGCATACAAATAGCTGATCTGACTGCCTGAACGGGGCGGAGCTCTCAACATAGACTTTCAATGCCCTGACGGGGCAGAGTAAATTCAACTCTTGGTCTTGCTCCGAAGGATAGAGTTATTACCTGTGCTCTGAATGGAGTAGAGAGCACTTTAGGTATGTAACCATGCCTTGGTTTCAGGATGACTTTAGAGTCGTTGGGCCCGAATTCGAGGCAGGTGGGGCTCATAGATAGCGCCTGAACACCAGGCGGAGAAGACAGACCATTTAAGGGCATAGAGGCGTCTTGTAGACGGTATTCTAGCCTGAGAGATTGTGTTTAGCACGTTCTCGGGGAAGTTTACAAGCTCCCATCGAGAGGCCAGAGGTGCAGAGCCAACAGCTCGGGTTGGGGATACCATATTGTTCTGTTCGCCTGAGAGAGGAGGTATCGTCTCATGGGAATGGGCCACGGGGCTGCTGAGAGCAGCCGGTACAGCTCTGCAAACCAGTGCTGGTTCCTCCAGAGCGGGGTCACCAACAGAACCTTGTGTCTCTGTTCCCTGACTCGCCTGATTACCTGCGGGATTAGAGCGATCGGGGGAAAAGCATAAAGGAGGAGGTTGGGCCAGTCGTGGGCCAAAAAAAAAGTTGGGCAATGAGAGTTGTCTCCTGAGGTGAAGAGGTCGACTTCTGCCCTGCCGAAGATCTCCCAGATTTTCTGAGCCGTTTGAGGGTGGAGCATTCACTCCTCCGAGGGGACGTTGCTCCGAGACAGCATGTCTGCTCCTTAGTTCAACCTGCCATGCGCTGCTCTCAGCGAGCGCAAGTTGAGCTGAGCCCATTCCAAGAGGCGCTCCACCAGTGTGAAGAGGCACTTCAACGAGACCAGCATGTCTGCTCCTTGGTTCAACCTGCCCGGTACATGCACTACTCTCAGCGAGCGCAAGTTGAGCTGAGCCCATTCCAAGAGGCGCTCCACCAGTGGGAAGAGGCGCTTCGAGGAGAGACCGCCCTGGCGATTTATATAGGACACCACCGTCATGCTGTCCGAACGGACTAAAACGTGGTGTCCCTTTAGGTCTGGCAGAAAGGTGCGAAGGCCCAGACATACTGCCAGCATTTCCAGGCAGTTGATGTGAAGCCGACCTTCCTCTTTCGACCAGTGGCCGAAAGCTGGTTTGCCATCGCACAGCGCTCCCCAACCTGTGTTGGAGGCGTCTGTCGAGACTACCTTCCTCCTGCAGACCATTCCCAGGGGCACGCCCCGTTCCATCCACAGAGGGTCTTTCCAAGAGGTCAGGGCTGTTACACAGGCCTGGTCCACCTTGACACGAAGGCGTCCGAGACACCAGGCGTGGGACGGAACTTGTGGTTTCAGCCAGTTCTGAAGGGGCCGCATGCGGAGCAGGCCCAACTGAAGTACCGGAGACACAGAGGCCATGAGGCCCAGCATCCTCTGAAACGACTTGAGAGGGCGAGAGGCTCCAACTTTGAATGAGGCCACGAGCTGCTGAATGGCCAGTGCACGTTCTGGCGTGGCTATTGCCCTCATTTGGGCTGAGTCTAATACTGTTCCCAGGAACGATATCCGTTAGCTGGGGAACAGCGCGCTCTTGACAAAATTGACCCTGAGTCCCAGGCATTCTAGGTGGCTGAGGAGGAGGGATCTGTGAGATAGTAGCTTGTCCTCTGACTGGGCCAGAATGAGCCAGTCATCGAGGTAATTCAGAATGCGGATTCCCGTCTGTCTCAGCAGGGAAAGAGCCACATCCATGCGAGGAGCTAGGGACAGTCCAAAGGGAAGGACTGTATACTGATAAGCCACTCCCTCGAAGGCGAATCTCAAGAATAGTCTGTGAGGGGGGGCTATCTGGATGTGAAATTATGCGTCTTTCAGGTCCAGCGAAAAGAACCAGTCCCCTGGGCATACTTACGAGAGGATCTGTTTCAATGTATTCATCCTGAACGGCCGTCTCATGAGGGCGTGATTCAGGCGTCTGAGATCGAGGATTGGCCTTAGGCTGCCATTCTTCTTGGGTACGAGGAAGTAACGGCTGTAGAAGCCTGACTCGCTCTCGGCTGGGGGAACCGTTTCTACAGCTCCTTTTGCCAGCAAATTCATCACCTCGGCGCATAGGACGTGTGCATCCTCGCTCCGAACCGAGGTGGAGACCACGCCGCTGAATCGCGGGGGTCTTTGAGCGAATTGGAGTGTATAACCTCGTTTTATTACCTCCATAACCCAGTCTGACACTCCGAGGATGGCCTGCCAGGCCCCTGCGTGGCAAGGGGTTGGATTGGTTTGAGCGGTGGGCCGCCCAATGGAGACCCGGCGCTCGTAATTAGTGGAAGAGGAAATTTGTTCTCTTTTTGAAAATGTTTGTGTTTTATTTTGCTCGCTATAACAGCGGCTAGTTGTGTGGACGCGATTAGAACGGGCCCCATGTTCACAACAGTATTTTTGGTCACAAACACTGTTGTGAACGGGGTGCTCGGAGGCACAACAGAGGCTGTTTTGGGGGTGGTCCAGCTGCAGCGAGACTTGGCCCCTTCTTCTTCCTGTCCCGCAGATCATGATGACGCCTGAGGCGCAGGGTCCAACGCTATCTTGGGTCGGGGGCCCTGGCGTTTAGGCAAACGGTAGCGTCTGGCCGAGCGGGAGCATTGACAAGGCTCGGTTTTAGGAGCCGTGAGAGCGGCTGGCGGTGCGGGCTTCACGGGATGCTGAGTCGGCACATTCTTGGGGCGACTGGAAGCAGCCGTCGAACTGGAGCGCTTTGGCAGGAAGTATCGCATTGCCTGGGACGACTTCTGTGCAGTGGTAAAGCGTTCGGCGAAACCATCAACTGCAGATCCGAAAAGGCCAGTAGGAGAAACCGGGGAGTCAAGGAAGGGGACCTTATCCGCATCCTTAATCTCCATGAGGTTTAACCATAGATGACGCTCAAGCATGGATCTACCAATCGCCTGCGCTGTCATCTTGGTGGCGCGTAGAGCCAGGTCGGTCGCACTACGCAGCTCCTTAAAAGCTGTGGGGTCTGGACCGGACTCGTCCATGCAACGGAGGAGCTTGGCCTGGAAGACCTGTAAGACCGCTATGGAATGAAGCGCCGAGGCCACTTGTCCAGCAAACGAGTAGGATCATCCGGCAAGAGCTGAAGTCGTCCTACACGGCTTGGATGGGTGGTCGGCCTTTGCCTTCCAGCCAATGGCCGTGGGCGGGCAGAGGTGTGTGGCCACTGACTCATCCAGGGGAGGCAGTCTATCGTACCCCTTTTCTTCGGCGCCGTCGACAGACATGAGGGCAAACAAAGATGAGGCACGAAGGCGGACCGAGTAGGGGGCGCGCCAAGACTTGGTGATCTTCTTGGGAAGAATGGTGAAGCTCGTTGTCGAGGGGCCTGACTGTGCCCCGGCAAAAACCACTCATCCAAGCGGCTGCGGGTGGGCTCCTCCGGCGGAGACCACTCCAAACCCAGCTCCTCTACAGCTTTAGACAGGACGCGAAATAGTTCGGCATCCATGCCCGCGCTGGCTGCGCTGGGCTGTGCAGATGGCAGGGGGGTGGGGTCGACATACGAGCCCGACAGCTCCTCCGCATCTGAAGCCTCCAACGACATGCTGTCGTCCATGGCGTCACACTCACTCCCACCAAACGAAACAAGATCGGTCGCAGCCGCAGAGGGACGCTGGTCCGGAAGGGAGAAGTGGACAGGTGAAACCTCTCTAAGTGGAGAGAGTGAGGCACGCGGGGGCTCAGCCAGCGTGGGCTCACTCGTCGCCGAGTTCCTCTGCCCCGCTGCTTTTTCCTCACAGGCTCCTGTTAGTTGTCGCTGAAGGAGAAGAATCTGAGGATCCTATGGCAAAATGCCTGATTATATAGCCAGGTGGCCCCAGCCATTCTGATGGGCTTTGTCGCCATATCCTGAAGATCTATGAAAAAAGGCCCATGTGAAGTCCACTGTCTCTTTTCAGTTATCAGAAATTTTGATGACATGATTTCATGATTTCATATGAAGCTTTTAGTTAAAGTCACTGGTATGACCTATTTTATTGTTAGGGAATTGTAAAAAAAAAACACTAGAATACAAATGGATTAAACTACTTAATTTAGTGAGTATACCATGATTGACAACATGTAGTTTGATACCTTGCAGCAGCCATTTTGTAAAATGCATTTTTCATGAAAATTGTCACTGGTGTTACCTTCCTTATGGGTAACACCAGTGAAGATCAGTTTATGTTTATGCTGTTTTACTAACTGCTTTCACAAATTGCCAAATGTATGCCAAATGTAACAATTTAGTCTTATCTATTTAATTATAGTTGAAGAATAAGGATCTTTGGTCTTATGTATGTCACTGGTGTTTCATTGTGTCACTGGTGTTACTTTTTTTTTGTCACATTAAATAAAATGTGTCACATGTGACATAATAATAATTTTACATCCATTGAATTCTGCTACACTCAAGAGTTAAGATTTAAAGGATTGCATCATTACTTGTTTATAACTGTTTTTACAAATATTTTCATTGTTGTAGCAAATACATCGTTGCGCAAATGAACTAACATCATTCAGTCACACTTTTAACAAACCTGATTAAAATAAATAAAACA
>NW_015649134.1:768346-771172 GCF_001515625.1 Sinocyclocheilus rhinocerous | reverse complement strand
CTTGTTTTTTTTTCCAAATATTTTCATTGTTATAGCAAATACATGGTTGCGCAAATGAACTAACATCATTCAGTCACACTTTTAACAAACCTGATTAAAATAAATAAAACATAATCTCCTTATTGTTGCATTATCATTATTTTTCTGTAACTCTGTCTACATGTACTAAAAGAAATCGAGAAATAATATTTCATAAAAACCTTTAAAATTGCCAAATAAGTAAGGTAACACCAGTGACAAAAAAAAATGGTACACGTGGTCTTTAAATAAATGCACAAAAAATTATTATTTTTTTAAATCATTAAGCTGTCGTTTATGTGTATTCATAAAGTCAAAAGGTAATATAATAATGTGGTCTAAGTTTAAATGTTAAAGAATTCCAATAAAAATTCAGTAATTTCAAGTTTTAGGGAACGTAATGACTTTTTTTCTTGACATTTTGCAAACTAAACTAACCTTGCCTTCTCTTCTCATTTTATGAAACTGACCTTGACACAGAGTCAGAAGGGTCTGTTTTTTTTATGCCCCTGCAAGTTGGTTGCACCACATGACTTTAAAGCTGCAGTCTGTTACTTTTTTTGGTTAAAAATGATCCGAAATCAATATTTGAGCAAGTACATAACCAGCCAGTGTTCAAAACTATCGCCTTACTTTAGCCCGATTCACAATGGTTAGCTTATAATAATGTTTTCTAATTTGAGTGGTACGGGTAGGTTTTCGCAGGAAATTCGAGCATGGCACTGCGTCATTACGTCACATCTGTAAACATAAAGAAATTGTCCCGGCTACTACTAGACTATCGCATGCGAGGATCCTGCAGGTGACGGATCATTTATAGCCTTTTTTCACAGCAGCCACTAGAATCTGTGATTGCGAAGTACAGTAAATATCTACACCGGTGCGGTGACTGACTGCCACACACATACTCCTCAAAACATTAGAGCTGCGTTTTAACTGACTGAAGTTATGATTACTGACTTTATATATTTGAATATGTATTTTTATCCCGGCCCAGGACGATAGACTTTATATCATTACGTCATCGCAAATTACGTCATTACGTTAGGGCGTAAAAGAACCGATGAACTGTTTTTTTGATCCGGTTCATTGAACGAACTGTCCAAAAGAACCGGTTCGCGGAAAAGAACCGGACTTCCCATCACTACCACACTTCAAGTGCACTATCCAAACTTAAATTGTTGTAATTTATGAACACTTTGGAATACAGACCTAAGGTTGGTCTCTTTTTAAAAAAGAAAATCAGCAGATTATTGCAAAAGTGTTTTTGAAAAGAATTTTTTCAAAAAATTAAAGTCTCAAAATTTTTAATGCATTTTTCTGTCACAAATGTCTAGATTTCTCTGTCAATATTACTTCTTCTATCTCAAGTAATATCTCTGAGTCCTGAGACTCAGACCTTTCCAATGATATGTATTTGGTCAAGATTATAAAAAGTTTTGATTGTAAAATACTAACATTACCCAGTTAAACTTACCACAGCGAGCCTTGTTTTAAATCTGTTGTTTAAGGCTGTCTGATATGAAATAGACTTGCTGCTTCAGGCTCATCTAGTATTGGGAATGCTGTTTCACTAACTTATCTAAGGAAATGAACACAAAGACCATGTTGCCATATGGCCACACCATGCGGTAGAGGGTTAAAGGGGCATGCTGCTCTTCTCAGTGGCTTATTAAAGAAGAGCACCCCTCTCTGCTTCTCTTCTTCTGTAAGGGCATGCTGCCCCAGTCTATGCTATTTCAAAAAGTCTTTGCTTTAAAGCTATTGGGATTTTGCTTGATTGTTAAGGCTTATCTCGTGTCAGTATCATGTTTGTTGCTAGACCTGCTTGTTGCTTTAAGCTATTGGTTGTTACTGCAAGTGCTGGTATCCGGGTAAACTTGCAACAGCAAGAAGCTAATGTTTAAGCTGTTGTTTAAGGCCATCTAATTGTTCTTGAAATATGCTTGCTGCTTATGGCTCATCTGGTTATTGGGAATTCTATTTCTTTAGGTTTCTCTGACCACTGCAACATGCTGTGATTAAGCAAGCAACATGCTTGTTGCATAAAGCTATCGAGTGTATTGGTATGGAATTTTGTCTATACTCATGCGGGTTATCAGATTGAGGACTTGTATCACAATGAGCGCAAATGTCAATGGGAGGTGACAAACCTGTAAACTCATGAGTTGATTTATTGAGTCATATGCTGTTTTTATAGAGTTTTTAAATGGATGCTAAAGCTTTAGTCCAGGTAGAATCTGCAATCTCTGAACCAGTTCATTTGCTCGCTTCTACTGCTGCAGTACGCTGTGTTTGCGGCAAACTGGCAAACTAGGCTGCAATTCTAGTGGGTTTTCTGCATCTTTCATCTTTTTCAGGTACTGCATTAAAGGGGCTTGCTGCTTATAAAGAAGAGCACCCCTTCGCTGCTACACTCCTCCAGTAAGGGGCTTGCTGCTCTTCTTAGCTGCTTATACAGAAGAGCACCCCTTTGATGCCACTGTCCTCTCAAAGGGACAAGCTGCTCTTCTTACCTGCTCATAGCAGAAGAGCACCCCTTCGCCACCACTCTCCTTCCGTAAGGCATTTTCAGTTAGATTGCTGTCAGCATGTGGTTGGGGGGCGTTCAGCATATGGTTTGTTTTGGGGGGTTATTTATGCTCTCCCTGCTCCTATCCATGCTAGGCTGCATGGATGGGCAGGGAGTGTTGCCCAGAACAGAACCATACCCCCAACCTAAAATGTATGCTAATTGTAAGTTATCTTTGACGATAGTGGTCCTGACAGAAATGGAGTGTAGCGTTAGTTCTGGCAGGTCACGTTAGT
>NW_015649134.1:764231-768316 GCF_001515625.1 Sinocyclocheilus rhinocerous | reverse complement strand
AGGATCGTGTGAGTTCATAATGAGAGCATATATTTCTCACACTGTGAGGATCACAGTATGAGGATCGTTTGAGTTCATAATGAGCTCATGTATTACTCACACCGTGAGGATCACAGTATGAGGATTGTGTGAACTCACAATGATTTCATATAGTACTCACACCGTGAGGATCACAGTATGAGGATCGTGTGAACTCACAATGATTTCATATAGTACTCACACCGTGAGGATCACAGTATGAGGATCGTGTGATGTCACTGTGATCATTGCATGATCTCACGTGTTGACTGGGTACCATACCAAAAGTGGACGTTTCTGTAGAATGACCCTGAATTGAAAATATTTCATTTTTTTTAATGAAAGATTGTAGCTGTCGCTATTTTTAATCATTGATTTAGGTGATTACAGCCATGTTAACACAAAATCTTTTTCCTTATGTGCTTAAATGCCTTAACTGCTTGAACCCCGGAAATCGCTGCTTGCAGCTATATTTATTATTATTTCTGTTGTTTCTACTGTTCATTTCTGTTCATGGTACTGTGTGCCATGCTGCTGAGTGGTTTGTGATTGTAGCTCCATGTAGCTTCGCTTTTCTGTTGAATCTCTATCTTACTATCACTCTCTTTTGTTTAAAGTGTTAAAATATAAACTTAATTCCCACCATATATCCGATATTATCTATCAAACTAAGATTAATTTGATCGTTCACTTTAAATTTCAAATCGCGAGTGCAGCGCGTTAGCATTCGTTAGCTGGTTAGCTTATCATTCATGTTTCAATTCACGTCTATTACCGTTTTTTTATTTTTTATTGCTCCGTTTCTTTTCTCTCTCGTGCCATTTTTCACGAGTTCATCAAACAACAGTGGTAAGTCAGAATCATTCATCAATCACGGTGAGTAATGTCTTCTTATCCTGCTATTGTTGTTTGCACCGCTTGCCACATGTATAGTTTAGCTCTCTCTGTCGGCCAAGCGATGATATCTCAGATCATTATCTAAACCTTGTTACAAGTATGGTAGAACCATCACTTCCAGCACAAAAGACTGCTTAGTAAGTAATCTTCCTGATTTATCTAAATTCCTCAGCATATTCAATAGCTCAGAACAACTTGATGATGTAACAGAAACTATGGACTCTCTCTTTTCTAGCATTTTAGATACGGTTGCTCCTTTACACTTAAGGAACATTAAGGAAAACAGTCTGACACCGTGGTATAATGAGCACACTCGCACCCTAAAGAGAGCAGCCCGGAAAATGGAGCGCAGCTGAAAACATAAAAAACTAGAGGTATTTCATATTGCTTTGTGGGAAAGTACCCTATCCTAACAGTCTGACACCGTGGTATAATGAGCACACTCACACTCTAAAGAGAGCAGCCCGGAAAATGGAGCGCAGCTGGAGGAAAACAAAACTAGAGGTATTTCATATTGCTTGGCGGGAAAGTACCCTATCCTACAGAAAAGTATTAAAAACTGCTAGATCTGATTACTTTTCGGCTCTTTTAGAAGAAAACAAACATAACCCCAGGTATCTATTCAATACAGTGGCTAAATTAATGAAAAATAAAGCATCAACAGGTGTTGACATTTCCCAACAGCACAGCAGTAATGACTTTATGAATTACTTTACTTCCAAGATCGATACTATTAGAGATAAAATTGTAACCATGCAGCCGTCAGCTACAGTACCTGCTCTTATCATCTGATTGTGGTTGTATCTCTCTATTAGTGCTATTGGATCTTAGCTCTGCGTTCGACACTATTGATCACAACATTCTTTTGCATAGACTAGAAAACTTTGTTGGCATTGGTGG
Source organism: Sinocyclocheilus rhinocerous (assembly GCF_001515625.1). Taxonomy (NCBI): domain Eukaryota; kingdom Metazoa; phylum Chordata; class Actinopteri; order Cypriniformes; family Cyprinidae; genus Sinocyclocheilus; species Sinocyclocheilus rhinocerous. The sequence continues at coordinate 766,501 of NW_015649134.1, read as the reverse complement.
AAGTGCATTAGCATGGTTCAAATCGTACTTATCTGACCGCCATCAGTTCATAGCAGTGAATGAAAGGTATCATATCGATCACAAGTGCAGTATGGAGTATCTCAAGACTCAGTACTCGGGCCATTACTTTTCACACTTTACATGTTGCCCCTGGGAGATATCATCAGGAAACACGGTGTTAGCTTTCACTGTTATGCTGATGATAATCAGCTCTATATTTCTTTGCGGCCCGGAGAAACATACCAATTTGAAAAACTAACGTAATCCATAGTCGATATAAAAAACTGGATGACGAGTAATTTCTTACTGCTAAATTCTGAAAAAACAGAGGTGTTAATTATAGGACCTAAAAACTCTGCATATAATAACCTAGAACACTCCCTAAGACTTGACGGCTGCTCTGTCAATTCTTCGTCATCAGTTAGGAACCAAGGTGTGCTATTTGACAGCAACCTTTCCTTAGAAAGCCACGTTTCTAGCATTTGTAAAACTACATTTTTCCATCTCAAAAATATATCTAAATTACGACATATTCTCTCAATGTCAAATGCAGAAATGTTAATCCATGCGTTTATGACCTCAAGGTTAGATTATTGTAATGCTTTATTGGGTGGTTGTTCTGCACGCTTAATAAACAAACTCCAGCTGGTTCAAAATGCAGCAGCTAAAGTACTTACTAGAACCAGGAAGTATGACCATATTAGTAGTTCACATAGTTCTGTGAACACTGCACTGGCTCCCTATTAAACATCGTATAGTATAGATTTTAAAATCTTGCTTATTACTTATAAAGCCCTGAGTGGTTTAGCACCTCAGTATTTGAACAAGCTCTTATTGCATTATAGTCCTCCACGTACACTGCGTTCTCAAAACGCTGTCAATTTGATAATGCCTAGAATATCAAAATCAACTGCCGGCGGCAGATCCTTTTCCTATTTAGCGCCCAAACTCTGGAATAACCTACCTAACATTGTTTGGGAGGCAGACACACTCTGTCAGTTTAAATCTAGATTAAAGACCCATCTCTTTAACCTGGCTTACACATAACACACTAATACATTTCTAATATTCAAATCCGTTAAAGGATTTTTAGGCTGCATTAAATAGGACAACCGGGACCGGGAACATTTCCCATAACACCCGATGTACTACATCATTAGAAGAATGGCATCTATGCTAATATTAGTCTGTTTCTTTCTTATTCCGAGGTCACCGTAGCCACCAGATCCAGTCTGTATCCAGATCAGATAGTCACTGCAGTCAACCGGATCCAGTACGTATCCAGACCAGATGGTGGATCAGCACCTAGAGAGGACCTCTACAGCCCTGAAAAACAGCGGAGACCAGGACAACTAGATAGCCCCAGATACAGATCCCCTGTAAAGACCTTGTCTCAGACGACCACCGGGACAAGACCACAGGAACCAGATGAGTACTCTGCACAATCCAACTTTGCTGCAGCATGGAACAACCTGCTGGTATATGGAATAACTGGCCCCCCGACTGAGCCTGGTTTCTCCCAAGGTTTTTTCTCCATTCTGCCACTGATGGAGTTTTGGTTCCTTGCCGCTGTCGCCTCTGGCTTGCTTAGTTGGGGACACTTCATTTCCAGCGATATCGTTACTTGATCGCACAGATACTATTTAAACTGCCTTTAACTGAAAAATGAGTGTTTACTATTGTCACTTTGCATTACTGACACACTATTTTCCTAATTAATGCTGTTCAGTTGCTTTGACACAATCTGTATTGTTAAAAGCGCTATATAAATAAAGGTGACTTGACTTCACTTTCAGCAGGGTTTATTTATTTATTTTTAAATTCGATATATCCCCAAAATATATAATGAAATATCTTGATTCTCAAATATGTGTAAGTAAATGCATTTTGCACCTTAGTTGATCTATAATGGGCGATGGGCAAAATAGGCTAATAGTGTAATCTATTAAATATGCATAAAAATCCGTCTTTTTACTTAAGTACCAGATATGGGTGTCATACCATAAAATACTTTTAATACGACTGACTTTGTATTTAATGTGAATTTGATAAAAACATTGTTAGTTACTAATTAGCCTATAACACTTTCATTGTACAAAAAGAGAGCAAAGAACGTTTACATTACATTACATTACAAGCACTCTCAAAAACTCCCATAATAATCACTAAAGCTGTTTACACTGTGAAATTAATATCTTATTTACATTCGACATCTTCACTTTGTTGTTTCTGATGAGAGAATTCGCCAGAGATTTCAGTCAGCCAGCGCG
>NW_015649134.1:761834-762910 GCF_001515625.1 Sinocyclocheilus rhinocerous | reverse complement strand
CTCTGGAATAACCTACCTAACATTGTTCGGGAGGCAGACACACTCTTGTCAGTTTAAATCTAGATTAAAGACCTATCTCTTTAACCTGGCTTACACATAACACACTAACACATTTCTAATACTCAAATCCGTTAAAGGATTGTTAGGCTGCATTAATTAGGTCAGCCGAACCGGGAACACTTCCCATAACAATCGGGTGTACTTGTTACATCAATAGAAGAATTGCATCTACGCTAATATTAGTCTGTTTCTTTCTTATTCTGAGGTCACCATAGCCACCAGATCCAGTCTGTATCCAGATCAGATAGTCACTGCAGTCAACCGGATCCAGTACGTATCCAGACCAGATGGTGGATCAGGTCCTTGAGATGACCTCGACAGCCCTGAATCTCAGCGGAGACCAGAACAACTAGATGAGCCCCAGAGACAGATCCCCAGTGAAGACCTTGTCTTCTAGACGGCCACCGGGACAAGACCACAGGAACCAGATGAGTCCTCTGCACAATGTGACTTTGCTGCAGCCTGGAATTGAACTGCTGGTTTCGTCTGGCCAGAGGAGAACTGGCCCCCCATCTGAGCCTGGTTTCTCCCAAGGTTTTTTTCTCCATTCTGTCACCGATGGAGTTTTGGTTCCTTGCCGCTGTCGCCTCTGGTTTGCTTAGTTGGGGACACTTAATATCCAGCAACATCGTCGACTTGATTACACAGATACTATTTATACTGAACTGAGCTGGATGATCACATAACTGAATTCAATGATGAACTGCCTTTAACACTAGAACCGCAACGGGGTAAATTTTACCCGTGGCTGTTTTTAAAACGTACATAAAAGATTTCCTCTGGCGGTTCTAGTGTTAACTGAAAATTGAGTGTTTACTTTTGTCATTTTGCATTATTGACACACTATTTTCCTATTTAATACTGTAAAGTTGCTTTGACACTGTGACGAGTGGGGCGGGCCGAGAGCCGTGGGAACAGAGTGAGGCCGATGGAGTAAGTGATAATGCACGACACCTGCGCCACTCACCGGTCTCGAGTCCCATGGAGGAGCTCCGGAAGGATAAAAGGAGGAGTGA
>NW_015649134.1:758882-761208 GCF_001515625.1 Sinocyclocheilus rhinocerous | reverse complement strand
TTTATTTTGTGTTTTGGTTCTGTTTGTGCGCGGCAGTCGTCTGTGAGGGGCTGTCATGCTGTTTTGTGTTTATTTTATTATTAAAGTTTTGTTTAAATGTTCGCCGGTTCCCGCCTCCTTCTTCCCGATCTACGAACTGTGTTACAGACACAATCTGTATTGTTAAAAGCGCTATATAAATAAAGGTGATTTGACTTGACTTGACTAAATACAAACACAGAAAATAATTGTAGAAGGAAAACTGTCTTGTGCACCACACACAGAGCCTGCTAGCTGTCCCAGTACAATCAATTACTGTGCTGAGGAAATGTTTGTGTATGTGTGTATGCAGTGGCACAGAACAGAGTCTATGTGACAGCACCTTCATTCAACCATAACGCCACACAGCACTCTGCAACCTAATTAAAGAAAGTCTGTGTGTCTGCGAGTGGGGAGGGGAAAAGCTAATGAGGAAAACAACACAGGAAATGTAAGAAGTTTGTATGAAGAAAGGGTGGGTTCTACCCCCTGAGTGGTATAAAACCCTGAAGAAATTCTTAGAATGGCACTGTCACACCGAGTCAGATAAATAAATAACACTCAAATACACACAGGCAAATGACAAATCTAACATAAGGTGTCTCCTGCCCATAAGTTGGCTTGAAAAACAAAGCAATGAGTCCAAGATTCACAGCAAAGTGCAGGTTTATTGATCTGAATGAACAGTGAACCCAGAGCATGATAAAGACAAACACTTTCTTGTGCTGGCAACTCAGAGAGAACACTGAACATTAACATGAAATGCCTTGTTTGTGTGTGTGTGTGTGTGTGTGTGTGTGAGGGTGTATTAATGCTTATAAAGACCTTGGCTATCAAACACATTTTCTTCACTTTGCAATACCGTGATGCAAATGAGATAAAATGGTTAATAATGAAAGTATGACTTTAAATAAACCAATAAATAGCTTTCTTTTGGTCACACTAAATCCTGGTCATGTAAAAATATGTTTGTGGAGTTGTCCTTAGATACATTATTATTATTATTTTTCAGGCTTTGAAATTTGATTTGCATGTGTTAGTTGGTAAACTACATTTCAAACCATTTATAGTCATATACAAAGAAATTGCCTAAATGTGTTTTTTTTGCAGCAGTTAGTGTAAAGTCTGTTACGCTATTAGTTTTTTTTTTTTAAATAATCAAATTATTTAATAGCATTGCTCTTTGCTGCTTTAATTAAAAAAAATTTTCCACAATATTTTTTATAATGTATGCAGGGTTAAAACCACTGAGAGTTCTTCTGTTCCCTAGATTTTGTCTGTCACAGACAGGGTAACACTACAGGAGTCTAAATGGAGAAATGGAATGTGTTTACCAGTGGCACTGTAAGGTGTTAATGAAGGCTAATGTGTGTGTCAATGTGCAGTGGAGTTGCTAGGGACTCTGAAATCATGTTCAGTGGTGGGGGGCCCTCAGTCGGGCCCCTCTCAGCCACTGGGCCCTATGCACAGTCTGCCCTATGCACATGCACAGTCTGCAGGAGGTGGAGGTTATCCCTGCTGTGAGCATCTGGAAACTCAATACATCACAAATATCAAACACACCCACCCCTCACACAACTCAATGACATCAACTTTGTGTTCAAGCATGAAGTAGAATTTTTAATCTTCCCCTCTTTGTCTCTAGTTCCTATAATGCAGTTCCTCTATGGACAGAAATGACATTATAAACTTCTTCACTCTAAAAGGCTGGTGTGCTGCTTTCTATTGGGTGAAAGACTAAGCTGAAACAGGAAGTCCAGAGAAATGTGATGCATTGTTTAACCTCATTATATGGATTATTTTATTTTATTTTATTTTATTACAAAATTTTATTTTTAAAATTGTGCCATGACTGTCAACCCTACGTGCCTGGTCAGCCATGATCCATATTCTTCAGCCTTATCTAGCTTTTTAAAATCATGTGTGGATGTTGCATACAATACTTAAAATTAAACATGAGAACCTACTGATTCAGATGATACCATTACTGTCATGTAACATCCATTACCATATTGTCTCTAGCTTCATGTCTGGCAGACCAACATAAAACACAAAGCCTTCTAAATCATGAAATTATGGTCCTCTGTTTTTCAAATCATTGTATGCTAAATGACGTACTGCTAAAATTACAAGTGACTCTTAATAACCTTTAGCAGTTTCCTGGAGTATTTCCTGTTAGAGGAAAGGTCATTGATTCCATGTGTAATTAGGTTAGCATTTAAAAGTTAATTAATTATTGTTGAGATCAATATTTCTGATCAAACAAAGAAATAATGTATCATAGAGTAAAGGACAAGTATTTAACTGA